>NW_014039890.1:46562-51647 GCF_001186125.1 Sphaeroforma arctica JP610 | reverse complement strand
AACATACATGTACACGTATATGCGTTTTATGTGTGTACCGTGTGTGAGTCGATAAGGGAGTGTTTGTGTTGATATAAACGTAGGCACTCGAATACGTTCACAGCGATTTACGATTCTGAATCTTAGTTTCGAATGGTATATAGTTGTGCTTCGAAATCGCACTCACCGTTCTATCTCAAATCCACAGGTACCGTCCCCCACATCAGTCAGTCTTTAGTGTGATGCACCGTCCCGCGCGCAAATGCACCGTCCCCCACTTCGGTCTTTGGTGACGACGTACCGTCCCGCGCTTAAGTATTTAGGATTCCCGGAAACAACAGGGTAGTTTTCCAATCGATAGCAACCATCCTTGAGAATACAAATGCATTCAAAAATACATATTTCGGGCCTATGATAACTTATATACATTCTGAATGAAGACAATTGTCAGTATATTCAAACAACTACATGTTCAAACATGCTCAAGGATGCCTTTTTATATTTAAATACTTATCCTGTTTACAGTTAATGTTAAGAGCTATCCAGAACTGACTCCAGTGCTATTGTATTATCTCTTGCCTTCTTTACACCTAATAATCGTTAGGTGAGGTGAAATCAACCACCTCTTAAAAGCATTATAATGTTGAACCGTCACGGGACAAACTCAACGTAAGCTGTCCAATATTGGTTATTTGAAAATCTTGTAATTAAAAGTTGAGGATTCTGGGCTTCTCCCAGCTGAACTCATTGCGGCCGAAATGTCCGTAGCATGCTGTGTCTTGATATATCGGCTTCAATAGATCCAGATCACGGATCAAAGCTCCAGGGCGAAGATCAAAGTTCTGCTCGATGATCTTGACAATGTCACCATCAGTTTTGGTTCCAGTTCCATAAGTGTCTACGAACACAGATAGGGGCTTAGCTACACCAATGGCGTATGAAAGCTGCACAAGGCATCTGTTTGCCAACTTGGCTGCAACAAGTGACTTGGCAACCCAACGAGCAGCATAGGCGGCTGATCGATCAACCTTGGTTGGATCCTTGCCGGAGAAGGCACCTCCTCCATGAGCTCCCCAACCTCCGTAAGTGTCTACAATGATCTTACGGCCTGTTAGTCCGGCATCACCTTGAGGTCCGCCGATAACGAATCGTCCACTTGGATTCAAGTGAAGTACAGTATTGGCATCAAGGTAGCGCTCGGGAATGACGGCTTTGACAACATCTTCCTCTAGAGCCTTAACGATAGCATCCTGCTTGATGTCATCAGTGTGCTGTGCAGAAATTACAACTGTGTGCACACGGACGGGAGCAAGAGATCCACCGGACTTCTTGTACTCCACAGTGACCTGAGTCTTGGTGTCGGGTCCAATCCAAGGATGGCTATTGAATTGCGATAGAAAGTGGTATTTGTTAATGATCGAGACAGTGAATGAAATAAGGAAACGAGATAGGGCAGAGAAATGGACTGTGTGCAGTGCGGAACGTAAAAAAACAGTGGATGGAACATACGTTGAACGACGAAGCTCGGCAAGCTTGGCATTAAGCTGATGCGACAGCTGGCAAGTAAGAGGCATATACTCCGGAGTTTCATCGGTCGCATAACCAAACATGATTCCCTGATCACCAGCGCCTACGTCAAGATCATCACGTTCTTCGTGAACACCTTGTGCAATATCTGGAGACTGCTGCTCAATCGCAATCATGACGTTGCACGTCTTGTAATCGAAACCTAGAGAGGAATCGTTGTAACCAATCTTCTTAATGGCACCACGGATGATTTGCTGATAGTCAAGCACAGCCTTAGTTGTGATCTCGCCGAAGACCATGATCATACCGGTCTTTGACGCACTTTCGCAGGCTACCTTCGACTGAGGGTCCTCGGCCAGACACGCGTCTAGAACAGCGTCAGATACCTGATCACAGATTTTGTCGGGGTGACCCTCACCGACGGATTCAGAGGTAAACAGAAACTCGAAATCAGACATATTTAAATAGATTTGGGTGAATTCAAAGTTTCTGGATTGTGCTACTAGTACAAATTGCACGTAACACCTAATGAATTGAATGACGAAAAGTTGCGACGTTTTGTACTGTTGTTTCAAAATTACAACGTCGAAATTGGATTGAAGACTACCTCCTCCTGCCAGAGAAAAATGCCAACGCGAGAGAACTCTGCATTTTTGACTTTTTGTTGCTGTCCGTCGGGCGTCGTCGTGTTGTCGTATTTTTTAAATCACGCATCTCCACCAAAAAAGGGGGCACATGACAACACAAAAAGGCATTTTGAAATATGGCTGGATACAAATGTCAACAAGTTTTAAAATATCTTTGCGATAATCTGTAGCGCCTCCCTACCAATATTTCCCACATGTCTATTTAATAAACGACACCTCAATCCATTACAACACATTTTATTGTAGAAAGCCGAAACTCCTCCCTCGGTCTAGGCTCGCTTCAGTGCTTCCTAAATCACTGATTTTTAGACATTGCATGTGAGAGTACTTACATACTTGCTATTTTTCTCGCTGATTATTGGTGGAACAACAAACCGTGATTTGTTTTTAACTGGTTTATAGACTTTACATAGTGATACAGGAAATGACAAAAATGTGACAGCCTGTCAGTGACAGGTGGGCCGGGGGCTGGGGACTGGCCCGGAGCTAATATTATTAATAACTACCATTGTCTGTAAACAATTGTGTTGATACAAATGTCAAATTTAGCCAGGCACCAGGTTGCAGGAGCCGAGGCAGGCGCCACCACTCAAAAAGAATGACCAGACAGCGGACAGCCTCCCATTGTCACTATTGCACACTACAGTCAGTGCTACATACACCTTCTTTTTTTAAAAGAACAAATGTAAGAAAATAGTACTGTATAATGTCCATAGTAAAAATACATAATATTTAGTGACATAGAAAGCTCAGGGCCCCAGGGCCCCAGAGTCCAGAGTCCAGAGTTCAGACTCCAAGTCCCAGTCTCCCAGTCCCAGCACTGGGCCAGTATTTAGCCCCTCCAAGAGAGTCCAGTCGGAGTGGGAAATAGTGTCAAGAAATGTAGCATACAGTTTTCATATTTACATAGCCTTTTTTACGAAAATAGAAATGTAGCATCGTTGTTATACAAAATAATGATACGAGAGTTTGTTTGTTTTTTTAAATATAACAAGCGCAATATAATATAAAACCAGCAAAATCACCATGGCTACATCTGTTTTAGATAGATCCGATATCTCTTTTTTTTGTACAAGACGAGCAGCTGCTGTGAATATAATGATTCATGTTCCAGAGACCAGGTCTAAGCAGACTGAAGACTACAGGAATCCAGGGAATCCAGACTCCAGAGTATAGTCAAAAATACGCAATATGTATTGATTTTGTATCAGAGGCTTCACATCCATATAGCCTTCTGCCTTCTGAATTATACAACAAGAAGGCTACGTCACAGCCCTCTATGTAAAATTTTATTAGAGAGAGTATTTGACTATTTGTTTATGTAATAGGTTCGTGTGTTTTTGTTTATAATAATAAATACAACAACCCGAAGAAATGTGATTTTGATTACGCCCGGCTCAACTCTCTCTAGAGAGAGCAAAGTACAGATCTCAGGTTTCAGGGCTCATCCATATAAATCATTGTCTGTTTTATTTAGTAGCATAGCCGTTTATAAAAGAAACATTAGTAGACTATGTAAAAATAAGGGTTTTTTAGGCGACCCGCTATGCCATGATCCAACTATGCCGTAAGTGTCCGGGGTGGCTCCGCTATCTTTAAAAAATTGTTAATGGAACACACCATTGACCATACAATACCACTTTCCTTCGCATAGTGAAGGCCTATACTTCTCATCGCGTAGGTTAAGTATAAATTTCTCATCACGTAAGCAAATAGCGTTTGTTTTGATCCGAGTGAGACGTATATTGTAGTGGTAAACCTCTTCCGCTAAGTATGTTTACATTAAATGACATATCGCTATTGAAGTGGTACTACAGTCACATGCCTGCATGCCTGCATGCATACATACATTAAAAGAACACGCTGTGTATTTTAGTTGGTAGTTTAGGCATATACAAATCATACACCGCGCATACGCTTCCACCGTCCAATCTTGGTCGACATGAGTGAAATTCCTCAAGCTTTGGAAGAAGCACATTGATGAAAAGTGAGCGCAGATAGCGTGACAAAGGAAATGGGAAATCAGCCAATCTTTGACTTCTATGGAGATAGAATAGAGATACATCTGCTGCAGATATGATTTGGACTACCTTGATTTATGTATGGATGTATGTATGTTTATATATATATATAGATATATATATATACATATACATATAGATATATATATATATGTGTGTGTGTGTGTACACATGTGTGTTTATATATATATATATGTATATATATATATGTACACGTGTGTGCGAAAGAGAGAGCACGTATTTATATATATTTATATATGTGTGTGTGTGGGGTTATTTTGTATCTATAGAAACATGTATATATATGTGTGTGTGTGTGTTTGTGTGCGTGTGCGTGTTATATATATGTGTGTGTGTGTGTGTGTTTGTGTGCGTGTGTGTTTGTGTGTGTGCGTGTTATATGTATATATGAATGTTATATCTATATAGATATATTATATATATATATGTGTGTGTGTGTGTGTGTACATACATAAGAAATAATTTTAACCGTTTCTTTATGTGCGTGGCTGTGTTTATAATATATTTAAATGTTTCTTTCTTTATCTATTAATGTACAATTTATAGTCTTTAAATTATTATATATAAGTACAGCTTAAAGATTATCTATTTTTGTGTGTGTATCTACGTGTGTGAAATGTATATTTATTTTTACATGTATATTCATATATACCTATCTATGTGCATATTGACGTACTTACGTACCAATACATTTGTTACAAACTCCGAGGGGTTGGGTGAGTATTGACGCTCATGTTCAGCGGTGTATCGGCGAGAATGATTGTAAAGTCTTCAGTTTCATATCGTACAGAATTCATGATATAACTGATGGATATATTTATATTCGTATTTAAATTTATCTACCTGATGGTACATATGTGAACACAATACAAATGATTTTAGGAATTTTA
>NW_014039890.1:18673-46510 GCF_001186125.1 Sphaeroforma arctica JP610 | reverse complement strand
GTGTGTGTGTATGTGTGTAGACAGTACATATATACATGTATATACATATCTAAAAATATTTATATATTCAACTGTGCGTCTGCGTTTCAGTTTATTCAGCGTCTCTTTGTTTTTATATATTACTGTACTGAATATCTTGGTGTATTTCGTAGTCCTCATAGCTATTCTGTTGAAATTCCCATCAGAGAGAACTATTCTGAACAATACTCAGGGTCATGTGCTGTAATTTGCGTTGAGAGACGTTCTCACATATCTGTACAGTTGTTACTGAACTCGAGGGGTAAGGCGGGTATAGTTGTCTCATGTTCAGCTAATCGCTTTTGACGTAAATAGTTGATGAGTCTTAACTCTCACATCTGCACGGATGAGAAGCTAACTACCGTGCGCGTCGAGATTGGTCGTTGACTCTGACTATGAAAATGTAATGATTCATATATGCTCAAATATGTGATCACTTTTATAAAAATGTCGCACGGATTGTGAATATGGTCCAGTTGGATTTGCAACACATGCCCATGGCGACGTTTACGAAATAAAACATTATATATTTAGACTGATCAGCTATCAGGTCTAGATTATCATCTTGGTCGACTCGTTCAATTTTTTACATATTTCAGTGTCTGAGTATGGAAGAGTGTTTGATGCAGTACATGGATTTGAAAAGTAAATTATTGTCGAGTTTGTCTTCAATGGATATATTATATATCAAGGTTGTGGAATGCGACAACAATATTATTTATTAGGAAAAATATGACTTCTTCCAAACAAATCTATGTATGTTGTAATGAAACTAAGTTTAACCGCTAATTGTATATAAGGGGTCAACCGATTCACGCATCCATGTGTGGAAGTTCGGTCATATTCAAAAGTTACTGACTTTCTACAATGCATCATATTCCTTATAAACCTATGCGCTATGAGATGTATACCTATAGATTATCGAAGAATCCGAAAATAAGTGATAGCTGTCGTACTTTTCGGGAAATCGTTATTTCGGAGAGGGGAGGAAAGGGTTGATGAGCACTGGGAAAATTGGGGAGATAATCGCAAGATATCTGTACTATCAACCCTTAAGGGTCAATTTGAGTTGCTATTCCTATTACTTTATGAATCACATGCCAGAATGATCTGAACGTAGACTGTATGTGACATTGGATCGTGCACGAACACGCTTCTACAAGGTAAAAATTGAATGATATTTGCGTACGATTTGCTACGTATGAATAATATGCTTTTGAATGATATTTGCGTACGATTTGCTACGTATGAATAATATGCTTTAGAATTCACAAATTGGGATTTCACTAGTTGGTCTAGAATCTGCCTGTGTATTCTGACCAGATCGAAGTGTGTCATCAACTTCCACCCTTCATTTGAAAGCGATAATCACTTTTATTTACTTATTCCGGACATCACGGATGGTGTGCAGCATCAAAAGATAAACTCACGTGCTAAATTTAAATACATGTGTCCAATTAAGCCGGTAAACTGCAACTATATGAACCCCCTGAATTAGTCGGTAGACCGCAACCATGCGAACGTCATGATAAAGTCGGTAGACCGCAACCATACGAAACCCCTATGAGTCGGTAAACCGCAACCATACGAACCCCCTATAAGTCGGTAAACCGCAACCATACGAACCCCCTACGAGTCGGTAGACCGCAACCATCCGAACCCCCTATGAGTCGGTAGACCGCAACCGTACAAACCCCCTATGAGTCGGTAGACCGCAACCATACAACAATCCAAAGGTTCATTGTGCGAAACAACTATTGCAGTGACCATAAGGGTGTGGTCCCTGTTTGTAACTTTGTGTCACTTCTTTTTAGACCTGATACGCACACATTTTCCTATGATAATTATAGCTTAGGCTGAAGAATTACAGCTTAAGCCGATTAATTAAACTGATGCAATATAAACTTGCGTATCGTCAGTTTACTTTTAGGATTTTCAATTCTGGGGGTTTCAGCCGGAGTATATAAATGGATATGACTGTATGTGAGCTGCTGTGCAGTGTATGGTGTTGTGTCAGGAGACCCATATATTAACACAGCTCAGGTGTTAGGCATGAGAAAACTGTGGGACAACAAATAAGATGGTATGGATATCTGAGTGTGTGAGAGGATATGAGGGCTAACGGCGTGTAGTCAAATACGCGAGTTAACAATATCTCAACGTACTCCTTTCCTACAAGGAGAGACGTTGTATCTTTATTGAATTATAAAATGAACCATAGGTTCTAATATTTGACATGTGTATAAAATTGGTCATAAACCCGAAACCAGGGTTTATGACACTTTTTCAAATAAACCTAAAAACGTGAAATAAACTAAATAGAGTATATCTGACCACAACCCCCCCCCCAAGCTGAAGCACGGTACGTGTGCCAGCTTCAGAAGAGTGAAGATATACTCGCTATACATAGGACGCTGGTTTAACCTCTACGAACAAGAGGGATCCGCTGGCATTAAGATAACTTGAAATAACGCAAATTAAAGAAAAGAACAATAAGAATGCTGCACAACCATACTTGTTACACTGCTTCCCGTCGGCGCTTGCGAGAGCGTGTTTGTGTATCCTTATGGTATGCCACGATGTCATTAGCATCGTCAAACGCCTCGGCCGTTTCTCGGGTAGGATTTCCTTCACGCCAGCGCACTAGGTACTCCGTCTGACCAGTTTTATCATTCATGCGATGTTTAATGATGTGTCGGAACGCAAACCCGTCCTCACGCCATAGACTCTCGTCCAGGGGTGTGGATCCGTGCTCCTGTGGACCATCCGTATAAATCCAGCCCGAACCGGTCGACCCTTGAATTCCGATGGAATCGAACCATCCCGATGAGCAAGGTCGTACCCCTGTCCGTTCCGGCCTTAATTACATATGGACCAAACAAAGGGCGCATGGCCTTCGATGTGCGCCCTTCCGATTTGACCATCACCACATCGCCTTCCTCAAAGTGCACCAGATCGAAGTTCCTCATCAAAGTGTCCGTGTATCGCATCGTCAGCCTGTGCAACATTGGTAAGATCGTATCCTGGAGGCGATCTAGGCGTTGTAGACAATCTGCATACATTACTTCTGGTATATCGCCTTCCACTGTCCCCTCGTGGACCCTACTCAACATATCAGGGAGAACATTCTTTTCTCCCGGAATGTTGATATAGTGAAGTTAAACGGGGCTATAATGTAGTGCCAGCGTTGTAGCATCGGATCAACTTCAACTGTGTATTCATATACACTAGCGCCTTATCGTCCGTGAATGCTGCGAATCGCTGCCCGTCGATGAAATCTCGGAAGTGTGTAAGCCCATATACAAGCGCCAAGAATTCCTTCGTTGGCGTGGCGTAATTATGTTGTGCCTGATTAAGAGTCTTACTGAAGAACATAAGGTAGCGCTTCTTTCCCTCCACCTACTGGAACAAAGCCCCTCCGATGCCATAGTACTGGCATCTGTCTCCAAGTTCAGGGGAATATCCTCCACTGGGAAGTGTAGAGCCACCGCGTTAACAATCGTCGTCTTCATAGCCGCCCACGCCTCTGCGTGGCGAGGCTCCCACCTTGTCCCAATCAACTCGTTAAGTTTCAGCTTACAGAACTCTCGAAGTGGTGCTACTATGTGCGCAAAAATTGGAAGATGTTCGTGGAGGAAGTTCGCAAGACCTAGCGCCGATGCTATATCCTTGTAACGCTGCGGGGTCGGCCAATCCAGCTGCTCCGCCTGCTTCTCGAAATCAATATCAATACCTGCTGCTGACACCTTCTTTCCGAGAATCATTACCTCCCTGATCGCAAAGTGACATTTATCAGGATTCAACTTGAAGCTATGATATGTAAGACGGCGAATCACCTCTGTAACCGTTGCCTTATGCTCTTCATAGTCGTCACCCGCTATCACTATATCGTCGATGTAATGGTTCACGGGGAGGCCATCCAAGATTGTGCTCAACGTCCGTTGGAATTTCTGGGTGATAACGTGCAGACCGAATGGCGCCAATGTAAATGAATATTGGTGGCGCCCATGGGTGAAGCTAAACAAGTACTGAGAATCTGGGTGAATCGGCAAACGATGATACGCTGCTGAGATATCCAATGTTGTATAATACTTCTTGCTCTGTAACCGCGATATGATCTCGTTCATCTTGGGGATCAGGAATTGGTCGCCTGGGATCAGAGCATTGACTGCTCGCATATCGAGGCAAACTCGTACCTTCTTGACATTCCCCTCGCTATCAAAGGTCGGTACCGCTAATAGTGGTAAATTCACTGTAGTTGGAGTAGTTTGCTTGATAATGACTAAATCTCGTAGCCACTTCTGCACCTGTTCTTCCACGCATGGTATCCATAGGTCTGACACAAAGTTCCTAGTTGAACGACGCATGTTCATTGCTTGGTCTCTAGTGACCGGTATGGTCACCTCACTTCCTTCCAATCAGCATCGTGCGCTATCTGTAATCGCTGCATTCGCCTCTAATATTGATTTTGGATCCTCCCGGATGCCGTCAGGCTCGGTTAAATCTGGGGCTTGCCGTCTAGTGATCGGCTTCAGTAAGTTATCCAACTCTGTCGGATCTATAGGTGCTAACAGAGATTGTAGTCCTCCTAAGTATAAACCTAAGCCAGGCATAATATCTACCCCGATGATCACATCGATGCCTACCGGTAGATTCCTGAGCTCCAAGGAACCGTTAGTTATAACCGCTCCATATCTAATTGGGATGCTCTTCGTCATCCCCAGTCGCCGAGTACGCGCCGCTTGATCCGCCAAATAAATGTATGAATCAGGAGGAGCCGGAGATATCGGAAGGCCTAGCGCCTCTGCGGATGCCTGCAAAATACAACTTCTATTTGCGCCTGAATCTACCAGGGCTCGGAATGTGCGACCATTCAACTGAACTTGATCACACACCCGTTGATCTGCTGTTAACTGTGGGTCTTTTATCGCCTGTACCGAGTATCCTGTATACGCAAACGTCAAAGCTATATCATCGTCAGACACCCTGATATTACAAGGTTGATCTGATATGGGAGACCATTTGGGGGATATCTTATCGTCTCCTGTCAGATCACTCACCCCCATATCACCAGAAAGCAGCGCTCCAATATGTAGATCCGTGGCGGTAGGTGGGGTATCCCACGCCGACGTGTCTGTGAGACTATGGACCTATGGTTGCGTCGTGTTGTCGCCTCCCACGCTCCGTACCGGTGGAACCGATGGTGTTATCGTTGTGGAAGGTGTTACTGCACTATGCGGTCCCGGGCCACGTTGACGTGTCTCTGACGTGCGGCCACGGTTGTCCTGGGTCGCTGCCCTATAGTTATGACAGCGAGGAATGTGCCTCAACCCTGGTGGTGCTTGTGCCTGGCACCCGCCACATGTTGTTGTTGTATTCGACGGTGGCATGCGCTGTTGCCACTGTTGTGTCCCTCGTGGAGTGGTCATATGCGGTGTACGAGCTACCGTCCCACCCCCCTGTTGATGATCGTTGGTATGTGGTCGTCGTTTCGACATCCGCGCCGTAGTTCTTGTCTGTGCTTCTTGAATATCAGGACTGAGAAGCTGCAACAATTCGTGAGTCTCCATCAAGTGCCACTTGGCGTGCAGTTGTAGCGTCCGCTTATATGTACGAGACCCAAGAGAGTCTTCCAACAACTGCACAATGCAGTGGTTCAAAAGGTTTTGCTTGAATTCCGCATCCGTCTGGCTGCGTTCGTGGGCACGTCTGTGATTCTCCATTAATTGTGTCATCTGTTCCATAATAGGTACATTTGACACCTGAGAGTGTCCCTTCGCCAACTTGCGGGATGTGGGGTCGACTGTCGCTTGAGTTTCGCGAGAGCAGATCTGTGTTATCTGCAACTCTGGAGTCCAATTAAGCAACCGTTGGTGGTTGGACTTGATGTAATCTAAAGTAGACTGCTCGGTCTTGAAGTGGCTCAGAACCTTATAAAACCACCGTAAACTCCACGCCGTGTCTAGGCCCGAGATCTGTGCGTTCTTCAGCGCCTCCACCAGGGCTCCTTTAGTATCTCTCTCGAATACATTGTGTAGTTGGTATCGGTTCGACGGCCATTCAGGCCAGCTTCTCGGTTCTCGTGGTTCGTGCTTGGTTACGGGGTGCGAGTCATGTGTGGCTCGTAAGGTTTCTAACACCCCTCTCAGCGCCTCGGCACGTAGAAGATCATCTGCATCAACCGCACTGCACAATTCTTCCGATAGTCGAAGCATCCGCGCATGAAGCGCTTGGCGATCCGCCGCAATACTCTCCGGTGTCGGAGGGGTCACCCTGTCACCAGCCGTTGGTGGGGATACCTGTGTCGCAGGGGTCGATAACACCGTGTGTTCGGGTATCGAGTCTCGTAGTGCCTCCGCCTCGAATCGTCGATTCTGTCGCTGAGAATGAACCGTCTCCGATAATCGATCACGACGGTTTTCCAGCGCCTCCGGCCCATGAAGGTCTTGTGCTGCTCTTTGCTGCGCATGTACAGAATCTTGTAGGGAGATCGCCGCCCGTGGTGTATCTGAGTCGTGAGGTTCCATCCCTTGGGCTGGGGCTTGGTATCCGACTCCGTATCTAACCGGACTGCCTGGAATCCTGAACTCTAAACGTTTATTCTCCCCAACTGACTCCGGCGGCTGACTGGTACTAATACTCTCCTCCTGGCCCTGATCTGGAGAAAAAGTGGTCGGACCTCCTCGAGGTCTCTCTGCCTGCCGCTGAAGGTGTTGCAGCCGCTGCTCATATTTCTCCAGCAATTCTTGCTGTTTCTTGGATTGTGCATTGCTCACGTGTTGACGGCTCTGACGGTAAGGGCGTCGCTTCTGACGAGGTCGAGTCTGTCCTTGTTGGTGTAGAACCCTGCCACCGTCATTCTGACGCTTCTGTCCCATATCACTACAACGCCATGTGTGGGCGCTCGGAGGTGACGACTCGTTGCTTTCGCTCGGCGATGCTGAGACTCAGCCAAATAACGCTCTGGTCGCCTGAAATGGTTCGTCTGCCTCCCCTCGCTGGTCCTCAGACAACCCTTGGTCTCCCTCTTGAGATAGGCCAGCTCTACGCTTAAAACCTCGTAGTTGGCTCGTACTACGTACATGTTGCTCGAGTTCCAGACCATGCTGCCGACGACTCTTACGGGTGCTCGGCATTGCAGTAAGGTTACGGTGCTTGTATGTCTAAGTCGAGAATAATTTATCTTTAACCTATTTATCTGTTGCTTATATATGCAACGGATGGCACCTCTCTTGACACACATGTACTTCTCAATTACATCTGCCTACTCCCAGAGTCCATGGACTCACTACTCCTCGTGCAGATTAATTGCATGGAGTAACTCTCCTTCATTGCTCTTTGCTTTAGACTCATGCTCCCCCTATGGTCACACGTCTCATGCTCCCCCTATTGTCGCACGTGCTTCTTTTGTCTACATACTCGTTCTATCTATCTAGTCCCGACCGTACGTGTTGTCTACCTATTCTTTCTCTATTCCACCCATCCTGCATCTCTTGCTCCTCTTACTTCTTCGCTGACAGCTGTTCTGTCGCGCATACTCCACAATGTGATGCTATTACGTGTCTCATATCGAATTTTGTGGTATTCTTCTCACACCTATACTTCCACACTTATGCTGCTCATAACTAGTCGCTATCGTATGTTACACTTATACGAGGCCAATACACAATGATTCACTTCCATATACGTACCGCTAATATCTACTGATCCCTTATCACACACCTCATGTACACTATTTCATATTTGCTCATTACTAATGTTCACACCTTCCTATCAACACTCATCTGCCTATAGACTCCACCTGTATTTCAGTGTATTGTTGTACGTCTCCTTGTTATCCATAGAGACTTACCTTGTCCATAGCAAACTTCCCCTGTCCAGTGTTCTTCGTTCATTTCCTCGTCATGGTCATGTCCCCAAAACCTCGGTGTGTCTGGTACACTCACTATTCGTCGTAACCTCGTTGGAAGTCCTGCTTGTCGTCTCCTCCACACATTCGTGTATTCCTGTCTCTCGTCACTACTTATTGTATTAGAGATGTACCATCTGGCTGATCTCTGCCGTCTCATGTCTAGGGGTTGATTCATTTCACAGAGCGATCCGCGTGGTGGTGACATTTCTTCATTTGGGTAGCCTTTTGCTTCGTTGCCTACATCGGAGTCGCTTCCTGAGTTTGACAACAATGATGGTAGGCTCAGTTCACTACTACCGAACCCGGTATCCTCGCTTCCCAGCTGTCGGTCTGTCGTGGACAGTCCTATGGGTGTATTTCCCTCTCTCATGTGACTTCCTGGGGGGTTTCTCCATTGTCCTGATATTGACGCTCTTATTCTAGCGAAAAAAATATGGGTCATTAATCTGTCTTCTTTAGACTATGTCGGTTATCACTTTTCTTCAATAAATTACAACTAATAAGCTTGTTAAAAATGTAGTCAAATACGCGAGTTAACAATATCTCAACGTACTCCCCTCTTACAAGGGGAGACGTTGTATCTTTATTGAATTATAAAATGAACCATAGGTTCTAATATTTAACATGTGTATAAAATTGGTCATAAACCTTAAACCAGGGTTTATGACCCTTTTTCAAATAAACCTAAAAACGTGAAATAAACTAAATAGAGTATATCTGACCACAGGCGGCTTTTCCACCGAGCCACCAAGTCGTAGGCAGCAAGTTGCACAGTGCAAGTTTTTCTTGAACAAAAATCTTCACTACTACGGTCTTATTGGACAAAAACATGCGTTTGTTTTCAACTCGAGCCATCGGAAGCAAATTTCCAATAGGATTTGAAAATTTCGGTTTTTATACCATGTACAAATTTTGATGTCGCTGTTTATGTCAGGTAATGAAAAGCATAAAAGATTAAATATCCCTATTGTTCGCTGCGTCCGTCCATTCCTTAACCTTCTCGGCACGGAATGTGGGGACCTGAGCAAACGCCAACGCCGACCCGACCAGGGACATGCGTGACTGAAGAGTGCCCGGGGAGAGCCTCTTCCATTCCCGCGCAAAAACTTGCGAACCGCAGGAGATAAGTTGTATTTGACCCGCTTGTCCTTACGGGTATACGCCTTCTGCAAAAGACCAAAGGCCGAGTTAACTAGACCCTTCCACGTCTGGCCCTTCTCAGTGTGCCGATGGTGGTGCAACACCGCTCTGCGCCACTCGATCGGTGCCTTCCGAAAGAGGGACCGCATGAATAGCCACTGCTCGTAATCGCCGAGAATACCAAATCGACTTCCTGCCCAATATTTGGGAAAATGGGAGATATATACGGACAGAGCTGGGTTCAGTGGCGACTGACTCCTTTGCCCTGGAACGAGATAGTGTACGTTACCGGGCCATCCTGCGACCGTATAGTAGCAGGGCCTTTCCATTTATCATCCAACTTCGGACGATCCGGGGAAGACTTGAATTTAACCAGAGACCCGGGAGCAAGTTCTTGAGCCCGCTTGCGAACCCTATTTGCCCTCGCCCTTTGCGCTTCCTTAGCATGCTGGGTGCACTGGAACGCTGCATCATCACGCACTAAGGCATGGGCAGAGTCCTCAGTGGCCAGGAGGCAACATACGTCGGCTTCGAAGTTGAACTCACGCTCCCCATCATATACACGGTTGGTAGCCATCGTATATGGGGCGAAATCTTGAGTGGCGGTAGTCGCAGCATTGTAACAGTTGCAACCAAGGGACCCAATCACCCTCATCCTGCGCAGTCATAGACTTGAGTATCTAATCCTGAGCAACCTTCACCATAGCTTTGGCTGCACAATTGGCTTGGTGATGGTCAGTGGTGACATCGTGCTTTCCCCTGCCTGATTGCTTTGCAAAGTCAGCAAATTCCTTGGCCATGAAGACAGAATCCTTGTCACACGTGTACATTTTGGGTTGACCCCAAGGATGAACAACTTCATTTTTGAACTTAATAGCCTTACGAGCACTCTTAGTGTGAGATAGTTTTACTAACACCATCGAAGTGGCTCTGTCCACCACCAGCAGAAGATGAGTATATCCCGTTAAGGTCTTAGGCAGAGACGCAAAGTCCATGAACACATGGTTAAACAACCCGCGCGCACGCTTGGGCTGCTGGAGTAAGCCCAACTCCTGTGCACTATGCGGAGCCCGTAACTAGCAACGGTGACACGATCGCTTGATCACTCGGACCAGGGATCGCAGGCCGTTCCATCCATAAAGGGTATACAGCTTGCCCATCAGCTTGTCAGTTCCTGTATGCATATACACTCTGTGGGTGGCCGCAATGACACTGTAGACTTCCGGCCAAGAAAATATGAAGCCCCGAATCCGATACGGAGAAGAGCCTTCCATGGCACGCTTGACTGACGGTTCGACCTTGCCCTTAGATTTGGGCAAGTCCCTCTGCACAGCTGCCTGGACTTGCCCATGTCGGGCACTAGCCCTGTGCACACGCCGATCAGGTATTTTGCGCTTAGGTTCCGTGCCCTGCGCAGCCTTTCGCTCGATTGAAGACAGCTCCACGGGAGTGGGTTGGGGGGGGGCACCGTTCGCGGACTAGTCCGGAGAACCGAGTGGGTGGCGTCCCCAGCCACAGCTCCTGGAACGAACGCGTCACGCTGACGCCAAAAATCCTTAGTATCCTGGAAATTGGCACCCTTGGCCGATAGCCTACACAACAACTTAGTACCCCAGCGAGGTGGCATCTCTTCATGTCCATAGCGAAAAAAAGACCCCTTTCTCCGGAGGAATGATGATGGGCTCCCGCGACAACAAAGATAACATCAGCTGAAACCTTGGGGAATCAGGGAGATAAGGACACGTTAATGAAATGTCTTCTTCATCCGCGATAATCTTCGCGCGGGACAGCGGCCCACGGGCAATTCATCTCAAAGTTGAGGAACGTCCATAATTTGGAGAACGCACCGCCCTCCAAAGAGGGGGAGAAATAAGAGGGCAAGTGGTTATTGCCTGGGAATGGGTATCCGGACCCCAAGCCTTATAAGCCACATTGAAATACTTGTTATTGGCCATATATTCATTACTGTGGAGAGGACCAGGCGGGCGACCGGGTACCGCCACGTAATTCGCCGCACAGGGGTAGCTGTTCGCGCCCCAACCGGATCCATCCACAGATCCACCTTAGTTGCAAGGCGGCTCAGCATATCCGCTGTGCCGTTGTCCTTACCCACCCCACACATGCAAGAGATAACCATCACGGTCCCGACAAGCCTCCTGCCAGCGTGCCTGCCGCCGGCCACGGCTTACGGTGCCACAGGGTTAAAAGTGCCTGATGGTCCGTGAAGATTGTGATAGGGTGATGAGAGTTACCAAACACAATCCAATGCTTCCGAAGACCGTACACCTGCACAAGCCACTCCTTGTCAGTTACGTGATTGTTGAGCTGGTCCGGTGAGAACTTGGAGGAAATATACGCCACTGGCCAGAGTTCCCCATTCCTCAGCACACATATCGCACCACCAAGGCCGATATGCCCACAAGCATCAGCGAACTGATAGAGCCGGTCACCCAGTTCCGGCGTAGCAAGGACTGCACATGTCTTCAGACGCGCGTTGATTAAATCAAACGCGGCCTGCTGGTCAGCACCCCACTTAAATCGCACTCCATCTTTGAGCAAGACTGATATGGGCTTCAAGATCTTGGGAGGAACCGACAATATAGCGTTGCCAGAATGCCACAGTCTGGTACCAAGATCGCACACGGTTCTGGTTGACGGGACGGTCAACTTCATTGTGAGATAAAAATACAACATAAATTGTGCACAAAACACTGTCATATAAGTATATACGTAAAACATGGAGACATACAAAACTCACAAGCGATGCTGTTCCAATGACGGCAGAACGATATCGGGCACATATTGCACGTTCACGTTTAGCACAGGAAGCGTTAGAACAGCAGAGATTACTGAATGAGATGATGCAATTGGAATCTCTGCAGGAGAATTCCCGACCCAGTTTACATTCGAATAGGCGACCACTTGCTACCATACATCCAGATGACAATATCATACCAGTAAAAAGGCGACACACTAAGGTGAACACTACTGAGATGCAGCTAGAAGAGAAGATAGCGGCTCTTAGCAGATCTGCTGCTAAGTTAGCAGCGTTGGAAGCAGAATTTGACCAACTACGTACTGAGATGAAAAGTGTAGAACAGGAACACACGACAGGTCTTCAAGCAAAAGATTGAATTGAGTTTGTTGGAGGAAAAACTCAATGAGAAGCAACATATTTGACGGGATGGCGAAGACTTTTAAAGAGACTTACGTTTACAAACTGACGTACGAGTATGTATATAAGGATGTAGAGAAGGTTCGCTTCTGGACAGGATTTCAAATTCCCGCTAAGTTTCTGGCTTTTGCGGATAATATAGAGGAATATGGTAAAGCATTCAGACCCGGACGAAATACACTGACTTTTCGGAACGCCCTTTTGTTGTGGTTCGCCAGGGTTAGGTACAACTTAGATCAAGCATCCTAACACACTTGTTTGGATTAATTTGTACACAGACCGTATCAAATATTCTCAATGATATGAATGCAGTACTTTTGGGTTATATCCGTCATCCTGGTAATGCACCGATGACTTTCTTCAACAAGGCAACTGTGGATGCACTACGGCTACCTTGCTTCATGGACAAGCATCCAAAAACATAACTAATTGTCGATTGCACAGGTATGTATTCGTGTGTCTGAAGAGCGCTCAATATGTTAACGTAGTACTTTGAATGAATATATTGTATGCACGTATATTATAAATACAAAGGGATTGCATCATACTCAATTATCAATAACACATATTACTCCCTTCACTGTTGTAAAGTTCTTCATCTAGACTCTGTCCAATCTAGATTTCCAAAAGGCAACAAATAGCAAGTACAAACATCATAATACGGTAAAAAGGCTCGTGGGAATGTCAGCCGCCGGACACTGCACATATGTGTCTCCGTTGTATCCCGGCAAAATAAATGATCGGAAAATATCTCGGATATGTAGAAAGGCTCTATACGTGAAGATGTGGCCTGGTTCCGCCGCGATGGGTGATAAAGAATTTCATATAGCTGATTTACTACCGGCTGGATGCACATATAACGTACCTCCGATGTTGCGCAAAGACAACCAATTTACTATTGCGCAAAATCTAGAAACGATTGAGATTGCATCTTCGGCTAAACTGTTCAGGATGTTGGCGCAGGAGGTACGTTTGGTAGATCCGCACTTCTTCACGATTTTTTCTTCACCGATAGTATATCACCCATAGTGAGGAGGGATCCAGGGTTATAAACAGAACGTAGTTTAGTCGAATAAATTAAGTTATAAATTTATATGTTACTTTACTGTTTACTTATCTCTTAAGTCTCTGATACATCCTTGTTCTCTGAAATATCGTCATCTAAATCTAAATTGAATAGTGCTAAGTCTGCAGCTAGGTCATAATCCTCGGCGGCTTTTGTGTCTAGTTTGTAGTAGTGGGCAATGTCATCATACATGTATCATCTAGGGACCAGAATATCAAAAAGCCAATCCAAATCCCAAAACCCAGAATCATCAAATACTGAGCTTGGAATTAGGATTGGAATACTTATGATATTAGAGTCATCATAAATATTAGCGGTAGAACCGGTAATATATATACCGGGACTCCCGCGTGTGAGAGAAACACTCAAGTAAATCCTGAGTCTAGTGAAAACACAAATAAAGACTCAGTTCGGTTCTCTCAGACTAGGGAATTTCTTAGCTGAGATAACCGTACTTGAGAAGAGGTCTATTGTATCCTATTGTCTTATACCTTTCAGCTGCTCTCCATACTCTACATTATTTACAATATCTTTACTTAGATAAGTCAACTGACTTCCACCTAACAAAGCAAGTGACAAGTGAAGTACACAATAAGTATCTAGTAATACCGAATAAGCTCTATTTCAGTTTCAAGGTAAAGATACAAAGAAGAAGTTTCAGCAAGTCAGCCAAGGAAGCTAGACAAGAAAGAGGAGGCGAATAAACGTGTTCCCACCAGCTAGCCAGCCGGGGCCCAACAAGAAGTGAGTGGAAGAAGCAAAGAAGCGAGCTCCGGCATAGACTCACTAGTGAACAAAAAAGGGAACATACAAGGTAACAGCATTGTGTACTGAATATTTGGGGTAAGTGTACTATGTTAATAGAGTGTTATCAAGTATAGAGAGGTACAAGTAAGTACCAGCGTGAAGGCATAAACTAGTGAAAACTGAGAAGCTATCAAGGTGATCGATCTATCAATGTTGAGCTTTTTCAGGAAATTTCAGACAAGAAACCAAAATGACGTTAGACTTTCAAAAAGCACATCACTACACGTACACAGAAGTCTCTCTAGACGAATAGTAAGAACACAGAACACGGTAAAGACAACATTTATCTACGATTCAATCAGCACAGTGCAATATAAGATTCAATCATCACATTATAATGTAACAAGCAAACAACAAGTGAGATAGAGCATCTATGTGTACACATTATCTAGAGCATAAGAAGAGTGGACACAACACTAAAAAGACTAGTTACCAGATAGGAGGATCGATCAATTAAGAGGATCAATAAGTTCACAAGAAGCATCACTTACATTTCAAAGTAATTTATAGTATTGAGAATCTTAATAAATAAAAATAGAGATCGGAAGATCCAACTAGTGATAACAAAGAGGTATGCCTTAGCAAAAAGTAGCTCCCAAGTCAGGAGATATTCATAGTGAATCATAGCGAAGTTCTGAGTACAATACTCAATATCAGAAGTTAAATTAGAAGGTGCACACAAATCGAACATACAATCGAGGAACACTAATAGCTAAAACTCAAAGTATACCTATGAGTACAAACAACATACTACCAGAGTACCTCTCAAGATCATATAGCCACACACCAACGGCCTGATCAAGCACAATTATAGTCTAAAAACGATCAAAACAGGACGAAAGTGTGGTGAGCGAGTAACATGATATGGAACACGTAGTGCGGTACACAGGGGAATGAGGAATCAGCACCACTACTTAATACAAGACACAAATAAGGCTTAAGTACCACTCTTTGTGAACACACGAACTTAAGCATCACAATTTGTGATCACATGATAGTCATTAAAACAAGATTCACTGATTTCAAATAAGTGATCTCCATTCATTAACATAAACTAGAGATTATGACAATACTTCCTACTAGGATATGAAAAGATCTCAATATAGAATCATTAGAAGGGCAAGCCATTTCCATACAAACAACGCAGCACTTTATACAAGCTATACAAGATTCAAAACACTCAATCAACAAATCAGAGTGGCAATCAATCAATTACACCAAATGTAGGCTAGCGCATTGAGCTACAAGCAAGCCAATAATACATAAAGTGCACAAAGCATCGCTAACAACGAATGGTCTTCATTGAGGTACAAACAAACATTCAAAAATAAACAATACACAGACACAACAGGGTGAATTAACATCCAAGAGCAATCAGCTCGTCACAAAACAATAGCACAACGTGCAACCATAAACCTGAAGGGCAGGAACACACACAGTACGACATAACACGTACAAAAGCAAAGTCAGGGGAGCACTTGAAAAGCACATAGGTCAAATAACCTGCAGTAGAGAGACGACACACACATACAAGTGACCAATTCAATCATTGGTACACAACATTGAAATACACAATTGAAATACACAATCAATCACTGTGTTTCACAAGCTACAGTCCTAGGAACGGACAGCAAGTGGCGAACAAGAACAGCAAGCCCAAGGACATCGCGAGCCAAACAAGCTTCACAAAAGCTGGCACACAACCAGTGAGATCCACACAAGGAAGCACACAAGCACCAAAAAGGATCACAAGTGAGAATCACTTAGAAACCACACACACAACAGGTGGTGCACACATCAATACATGTGCAGTGACTAAGACCGAACATCAAGAGGTGACGTCAACAGACCGAACTTCTTCGGTGACGTCGACAGGACCGAACTTCTTCGGTGACGTCGACAGGACTGAACTTATTCGGTGACGTCGACAGGACTGAACTTCTTCGGTGACGTCGACAGGACCTACCTTTTTCGGTGACGTCACAAGGACCGAACATCTCATTGAGAACACATGAGGAATTATTTTCTCACATGACGTAATAAGCACAAGTGACGTCACACATGACGAAATAAGCTTTACTAACAAACACCGTTTTTATCCCTCATAAATACAGGGAACAAAGCAACAAGCTACCGCGTCATACAGCACGGTAAACACTTCCAGTGGAAGTGCAGCAAAGCAACAACACTATAGCAGTAAGTAAAACAAATCAAAATTTCATTTCATTTATATAAATAAGCACAAAAGACCGGCGGGGGGGGGGTGAAGTGCGCGCTTTCCCACAGAACCTATATAGAGTATTTAGTAATAATCCACTAACACCCACACACCAACACACACTTCTGAAAATGCCAACAGCAACCAGAACAAGCGTGTACAATGGGGGGTAAGGTAGTGAAGGCGGTAGTGAAGGCGCAGGTGTCGTGGGAGTCAGCCCAATGGGGGAGGCAAGCCCAGACAGTAGTTCGGGTCAGCCTACACCGGCGGGGGTACCCATCGCAGCGTCAGCAATGTGTCTAGAAATAGACCAGAGTATCTGTCAATGCAATCTTGTTCTGGTGAGTCGGTTTGTGTCCAAATTGGAACAGACAGTACCGGTGCCCATACCAACTCTGAACAAGATGAGGGTAGGCATACATAATCAACAGCCAGAGCGTCGCATGCCACTAGTGGATGCGGAGCTCAGACGACGATATGACCAAGCGATCAACAATTGTGATGATGATGAAGAGGACAAACTCATACAAAGTGGTCTGTACATTAGTAAGCTAGAGCTCATGCGTTCCCGGTTAGGAGATCAGATAAATGAACCGTCTCTTGAGAAATTACTCAAGACATCGGAATTTCCCAAGAGGACTAAAGATAGTTTCTTTAGTTTGGAAAACTGTGAAGATATCACAGAGTTCACTACACAATGTAGTTATCTGTTCTTAGCTACGTCAATGCCATTGTGTCAGTATCCAGCGCAAGTGAGAAGATTATTAGATTCCACTGATGCAACGGAGAAAACCAAAGCAGTACTCAATAACATAAGAGACTCTGAGACACAAACGACTAGTCACTTCACTGATCCTGAACAGTTCAATAGAATCTTTCTTGATCGACTCAGATCACACCCAGTAGACTATCTATTGGAGAAGTTTCTCAATGACATGCAGAATAAGAAGATGAACGTCGAAGTGCGCACAGAGCGTGTGCACAAGACAATGGCGATGTTAGAGGAGCGTCACCGCAACTCAGACAAGGAACCCATACACTTCCAAATCCTCCAAGTACAAAGGTACCTAGCACTTAAGTACTATGGACTACAATCAGTAGTGGATCTCCTAATCAAAGGAGACAAGCAACCTGATGGAAGTGAAGGACACCTGTCTGACATAGAACATACCAAGTTTCATACTATGACTGAGACACACATATGAACGGCGTCTGTAACACAAGGAGAGTGTATGTTGAGAGATCAAGCGCGAGCTGCAAATAAGCGCAATAATGCACAGACGAACACGCAAGTGGAGGATAACTCCACGAACGCCAACGAACGTCACAAAACAGACAATGGTTTACAAAACCAGAACAAGCAAGGGGAGCAGACACGGAAAAAGAAAGAAGCACGTGAAGAACGTGCATGCCCCTACTGCCTGGTAATGCCATACCCACATCGGTACAGCGAATGTCCCGATAAGAAAGCAGTCCAAGCCAAGAAGGCTGAGCAGCGAGCCAAGAAAGATGTACAGATAGCAAGACTGTCCATTACATCTGGCAAGGTGGAAGACATCACAGAAGGTGATGAGCACTGAAAACACTGGTGGGCGGAAGCGAACATGATTGATCTGGCTGACAGACTCTATGTATTTACAGATGAAGAAACGTTGTTAATAAATGCAAATGATATAAATTATTAACCTTTATCTTTACTTCCCGCACCACGAGACCAACGTTTACACATTGCTATACAAATAAATGGCAATACATACAATGCACTAGTAGACTCAGGGGCACAACGCTCATGCATGGACAAAAGTGTAGTTTCAGAACTATATCTGTCTGTTAGAGCGCAACCTGGGTATATACAACGAGTACAAACAGATGCAATAATACAACGCACTGGATCAACAGAAGTTTGTGACATTAACTATGGAGGGAGGATGACCTCTCAGTGCTTTGAAGTATTGGACTTACCAGACAAAAAGACACCAATACTTCTAGGTATGGACATTCTACCATACATAGGTATATACATAGCAGGGTTAATCAACCCATTCATACCAACAGATGCAAAATGGGAATCACTCCTCACACCACATGAAGAAGACTTAGAGCATGAACAAGAAGGTTTCAGAGAGTCACTTACAGACCTCCTGGATACCAGTGCGAATATACCTCCTGATGTTCATTGTAACCTACCAGGCTCCACAGTCACGGTACCTGCAAATGAAATCAGCGTCAGACAAATGAGGCACGCTAAAGTCAACTTTGTTCCGCACAAATACATTCCGCAAACGAACGAGAATGTGCAACGATGGCTTAAAGATGGTCACATATACAAACGCGACAAACCCACAACGGTAAACCTGCCGTTGTTATCAGCAGGAGAACATGACCAAACAGGTCTACTCAAAAAAAGTCAGGACATGTCTAGACTTACGTGAGATCAATTATCAATATGAACAGGACAAGTTTGTGTTACCAAAAGTAAAGAAGTGTTACACAACCTACAAGGAGCACAGTTCTTTTCAAAGCTAGATCTTACAGGAGGATTTAATCACTTCCTAGTAGACGAAGCAGGCCAACACTTCTTCGCATTCTCGTGGAGAGGAGCGCAATATTCATTCAAGTCCGCGCCGTTTGGACTACACTCACTAACAGCACAATTTCAGAGAGTCATGGCGAATCTGCTCATAGATATCAAAGGAGTACAAGTGTATGTAGATGACATAGTCATTGCGAGTCTCACAGAAGAAGAACACTGCAAAACAGTTCGTGGAGTAATCAAGCGACTGAATAGCGCAAACTTCCGACTAAATCACAACATATGTGCCTTTGCGGTCAAAGTGATCAACATTCTTGGGGTGAAAGTCACCACACAGGGACTCAAAGCGGACCCTGAGAAACAAAAAAGAATGATGGATTGGCCACTACTCAGAACAAAAAGAGATCTGCACAAAGCAGTGGGACTAGCAAATTATAAGCAAGACCATGTCCTCAAATTTGCCCACACAACGAAACACTTTCGGAACCTAATGAAGGGAAAAATGAATCAGAACATATCCATGTTATGGACACCGGAACTAATCAAGAAGTGGGAAGAACTCAAAGCAGCCATCGCCACTAGCATACCAGATTGATGAGGTGCCGTTTCAAATCATGAACGATGCTAGTGACTATGGCATAGGAGGGTGTTTGTTTCAAGTCATCGATGGAGTCAGAAGAGACATTATCTACTTCTGAAAAGGCTTGAATCCAGCACAACTGTAGTAAAACTCCTTAATAGGATAAACCTGGTTAGGTTTAGGATAAACCTGCTTAGCAGGTTTTAGTTCCATAGAGTCGCACATGGTGAGACTCTACGGAACTCACGTAAACAGTCAAATTACTTAATAAATATACCTGACCGAGGCTCACTGAGCCTCAGTAGGGTTTATGACCGTATTTGACGTGTTTACTACAATTTTTACGGATAGAATTTTAGGTATTTTTATTTTCATTAATTTTATTTTCTATATTTTTATAGGCAAGTATTATTAATATACGAGAATAGAGAGCGTTAGGTCGTTCAACCAAATTACCAAGTCCAATTAGAGCGTCTAAATAGATCATCTGAAAGAAAGGAAATAAGATAACAAACAATTAATTTCTGGAATAGTGGGGAGCATTAGTTCAAGATACCCATTTTTGGCATTTCAACAACACAAGTATTACCCAGCGTCTGCACAGACAAAATAGGGTGAGTGCCAGACCAACACATAAGTTAAGTATCAAATTTGGAACAAATGATTTAGACAATGTTGGTTGTGTATACTGAGTACAAAGTATTACTTAGGAATAACAAATAGAACACAAATGGGGGTTCAGGTTGTGATATGAGAAGGTTAAACCAAGTGTAAATACAGAATAAGATAGTTCCTAGTGAAGAGAAGTAACAGGTGGTGTGTGTTCACAAGTGCATTTGAGACGGACATGCGTAACAGACTAGTCCAAGAATTTGTATACACTATATGTAATATAGTGCAAGTCATGACAAGAGCACACACATAGGCACATGTTATGGTATCGATAAACAGGCTGGAATGAATTAGTTATAAATTTCTAAATAACATGGCACAAATTGTGACAAGAATATAGACATGTGACGGGTGATAGGGTTTAAGGCTATGACACTCGTCCGCGAGCTTGTGATACACAATCTATGTTAGATTGGGCAAGTTATATTGTGTATATGTGTAAAACCACTTGTTGTCATACCAGTTTCCATACAAGTATAGATAAACATGGTCATGAGTACAGGATTTGCACACGAATAGGTCGCACACGTCTAGGCGTTATTATACCCGCCATGACAATTCATATAACATGGTCATCAGAAACGGGCCTTAGCTACACAAGGACGTACCGACCCTGAGGGTGATGAGAAGGATAGACATAATAGATACATCTACAGAATAGAAAGATATGTCTATAAAAGGCTACGTATATAACTATAAGGTATATAAATACATGGAGAACCAGTGCACGTATTTAGAAGATGGGTTGGCGTATACGTCATAGCGTGATGCACAAAGACGTGGCGACAACACAGTGTCCATAACTCTCACACGATGGGCACCAACTAGTAGTTGAGACACACATATAGCCACACAGAGCACGACATGGATGAAGACGAGTCGGATCAGACGAAGGCTATACATTGCGAACTACAGGCCAGCGAGATTTCAAAGGTGGGTAGTGTAACGATGTAACAAGTAATAGAAATAATGGGTAGTGTAACGATGTAACAAGTAATAGAAATCAGTTGATATAATAAGACGAGTTACAACCATGAGATATAAGAATGTATCGACGTACAGGTAAGACAGGTAAGTGCCGTACGAACGAGCGGGGGGATTCGGAGTTATTAAACTCTTAACCACAGACACTCGCACGAGGTAGGAGCAACACGATTCAATTTGGCGAACCACAGCCTCGTTCAGGCATTCCTTTACTTCATTGTTTAATAATGATATGAATATTAGATTTCTATATAATTACGCATGACGATACGACACTTGAACACGTTCTTCTTGTTTCTAAGTGCATTTGTACAGACACACTGGAACAGAGTCAATGAAGAACATATAGCGAACATTGCAACAAATACAAGGTAAGTTCAGGTAAGAAATGTGAATAATTAGGAGGCACCCTAGGTCATGGCGATTAGCGCCAGGTATCTGGAGCATTCTGGTCCATCCACCCTCACCCATAGCCACACAAAATTGGGCCTAAATTCTAAAACTAGTCCCTTTTTTCTTTTCTTTTTGAATTTTGGGGCCTGAGACCCATTACTCCAGGGACCCCGACAAGAGCAAAATTTTCCACCTGGACGAGAACTCCTGGACTCCAAGAGGCAGAGTAAATCAGGGGCAGAATATACTCGGAGGAGCAACAATAACTCGGAGGAGCAACAATAACTCGGAGGAGCAACCGCGGAGTTGGAAAATTGTGGAGTAGGAACACAGGTTTGGAGCAGCGAGCCTAGTCTTTTTCTGAAGCCCAGCAAACTCGGACAGAACGATAACGTTCAACGTTAACAGTTCCGCCGCAATTACGTGGTACGATAAACGTTAACGGAAATCGGGCGAGAACGCAGACGCGGCGCCAAGGCAATACGTTAACGCCCACCACGTTTAACGGCAAGGCAGCCTAACGGCATGCAAATGGGCGAAAGGTATATACAAGCGTTAATGACTCCGTCCTCGACCTGAACCAACACAATGGAGAGGCACTAGAGCGAACGTCGAGCACGCACACGTCCTGCACATCAGGGGCGGACTACTTAAGCAGCTAGCGTATCAACGAGAAGACTACACTCGATATTTCGACACTAGCACGATGACCGCCAACCACTCTGCACCGTACGCAACGGCTACCTCGATACCCAGCGGTTCCATCGCTGAGTCAGCCAGCAGCACCGCACCCGACACTCAACCGACCAGTAGCACCGCGCCGCCGATGCCAGACTACTTGTTCCAACAGCAAGCAGCGATTGCTTTTGGCATCGGTTTGCCACAAGCGCCAGAAGACTCCCCACCAATCCCTACTGGGGCACCAGCGGGTGTGAGCGAGACAGTCCCGCGACTCCCTTTGACCCCCAAAAAAAGGGACGGAGACCGTAGGCACGCAAGGCCTACAGCTCCAACGACCACACCGTCAGGCACCGATCCACCAGCGGCGACCACGACAGATTCGCCAACAACAACAACTACTCACGCCTCCAGCGCATATCTAATGCCCTCCCCCCCCGCGTGATATTCCCAGCAAGAAACCACGCCGGGCTCAAGGAGGGTGAAGAGGCAGGAGCATCCCCCGACGCACTCGACAGGAAGGGAAAGCAACGTTACGCTCCCTCTCAGACATCGACAAAGAACGTCGTAAGAAACGGATGCACAAAAGGCAGCAAAAAACTCATGACACCAACGTGAGGGACGACCGACGCAGCGAACGTTCAGGTTATGAGAGCCGGAGTGGACGACGAAGTGATGAACACTTCACAAGGAGCAGCGATATATCCCAATCACCCCACCGATACAGCGACGACAGGGACAACACGTGGAAACGCCAGACTCGACCGTATGAGGATGTCCACCAGTCGAGACGCAGGGCGATCCAGGATCAATACCCACGGGACAACGAAGGGAATCACGAAGACGACTACGACAGTGAGTTCAACCTAGCCTCTTATTCCGCCCAATCCCATGGATCACGTAGCAACAAGAATAGACGTGTTGGGTCACACAGAGATAGACGACTAGAAACACAGAGAGAGATGCAAGAGGGACAGTTTTGGGAAAACCCCCACGGTACAGTCGCTCAAGCCCAATAAGCATGCCGACTTCGACAACAGTTATTGCGGCAGAGGGACAGGGCACCACAGCCGACACAAGCAGCCGTCTTCGACACTCGCAGTCAACAGAGTATCGCGAACAACTCCACCTCTCGCACCTCTACGCCACACCACGCACCTCTCCACACGACCCCTCCCCGGGGTGCACCGACACCCGTAGTACCGCCTAAGCAGACGAAACAGCAGCAACTAGATTATTGCAGCCTCCTAGAAGCAAAGATAGCAGAATCTGCAGTGTCGCTATGTGAAGCACAGGAGCAACACGATGAGCAACGATGCATTTCTCTGCAGACCATCATATAAATGCTTTGCAAGGAGCAGTTCAGACCCAACAAGAGGCCTTAAAGCGTCAGCATGAGCCTCGCTAATGGCCAGACTGGCCACAAGGAAGGTATCGACTCCACAACGTGGCGGAACGTGACACAAGAGGGGCACTAGAGGAAGCAGTGAAGAACGCACAAGTCTCTGGCCTCGATGAAACATGGGTGATACGTTGGTTTTACAAGGTATTGGTTCACTTTAAGGCGGTCAAACCTACATTGGACTCAATCAAATATAAAAACGAAAACCTCACGAGACTGACGGCGGCGCAGGTGATCGACAGCATCTGCGATCACGAAAGCAGAGCCACGATAGATCCACCGTTCAAACGACTTGCTCGAGGTAACCCCCGAGTGAGAGGTAACGAATCAGCACGGGAATATCTGAGCAAGGTGGTTGACATCCACGAAAAAGGTTGGGACAGAGCCGAAAAGAAAGGAGATTTTCCGCAACGACTTCTGAACCATTGCCTCGTGCAAGGACTGGAAGACTTGACAGGTCATTTAACGTATGAACGGACCCTCCAGCACCACCCAGGATGGGATAGTATGGACACGGAAGAGCTCTTACGAATTCTGAACCCGAACATACAGGAAGCAGATTTCACTATTCGCAATGAGCAGACGGATCCGGTATCTAAGAAAAACTGGCAAAGAGGTATGACCGACGCAACCGCAGACAGGCTACGCGGCTTCACCAGACAGGCAAGGAGACAGCCTCAGAATAGAGGCGTCGCAAACCCGCAGGCACAGAACCAACCTCCAGCAGCAGGAAACGCTGGACGTCCACCTACAACGGGTTGTAATGCATGCCGCACGAATGCGCCACCCAGCTTTCGACACATCCCATCGTGCAGGAATCACTGTTCTAACCAGCGAGTGGGTAAGCCGACATTTCAACAGCGGCAATCTCAACCCACCCTCCAGGTAAACGCGGTCGACGTTCCAGCGCAGGAAGAAGAGGAGGAGGCGTTCAACCCCACCGAGATGCACATTGCCTTACTTCTGCAACACCCAGACGAAGACGAACAAGAAGAATGGGGTGGGGATCAACACACTGAGGATTGGGATGACCTCTCCGACGTCTCTCATTAGGACGTGAGGGTGTCTGACTCTGATGTAACCCTTCTTCTCCCGCAGGGTGCATCGGCAATCTTATCTATGAAAGACCCACTGATATCGAAAGACAACAGGGTGTTTATCAACATACAAGTAAATGGAAAGACATGCAGAGCACTCGTTGACTCAGGAGCAAACAGGAGTTGCATTGACACGGCATCCGCAAAAGAATGGAATTTACCAACAACACCAGCACCAGAAGGAGCCTACATATATTTAGCAGACAGATCGTTACGCACGAAACGGTTGGGAGCTACACTCGCCACACCAGTTCGATATGGGCTAGAGATGTCGACACAATCATTCGAGCTGATGAACCTACCCCCATCAATAACCGTTATCATAGGCCAAGACCTGATGCCGAGTTTGGGTTTGTATAAAGGAGGTCTTCAGTCTCCCTTTGCACCAATTGACGAACTAGACAAACTCTTGGAACCTCTCCCACTCCGGAATGGCCCAGATTTGACAGAGGCGGACGGGATTCGCCAAGAATTGAAAGCGGAACTGGAGGGTAACAAGGTGATTTCGGACAAAGATAATGTCGTCTTGTAAGAAGAGAAGTGCGGATACCCATCACGCAAGAGACGGCGATGAGCATGAGAAGGGAAGTACGTAACTTCGTCGCGGACAAGTGGATCCCATGGATCGACAAGCAAGTCGAGAAATGGCAGGAAGATCTTGTGATCACTATGCGGGATACTCCGACACCAGTCAACCTCCCCCTACTAGCAGTACCAGAGTACATCTAGTCGGAAGAATTGAAGAAGGTCCGGGTATGCCTGGATTTGAGAGCGGTGAACGCACTGATTCCGGCAGACCAATTCATAATTCCGAGGATTAACGACATTACGGAAACATTGAAGGCAAGAGATACTACACGACCTTGGACTTAACGGCAGTATACTATAGGCTGCTAATTACAGCCAGACTTGCAGTATTTGTTCAGCTTTACCCACGGTAAGAGTCAGTATTCCATCACGTCAGCACCCTTTGGTCTGCACATGTTGACGCATCAGTTTCAACGAATCCTGAGTGTCGTGCTGAAAGCCCTACCCGCTTACCACTACATGGACGACATAGTTATAGCAACGGATAACTTAGCAGAGCACACGAAAGTGGTGAAAGAAGTCATCCGCCGACTAACGTACCACAACTTCAAGCTGAATCCAACCAGGTGTCACTTCGCAGTGAGAGAAGTCATGGTGCTCGGTAAGAAGGTCTCCAAGGCAGGCATCGACATCTGCCACGAGAAACAAGCAAAGTTGATCGATTGGCCAACACCCAAGCGTTACAAAGACATTGCCTCGGCACTAGGCCTGGCAAACTTCCTGCGAGAACATACCCCCAACTTCGCCAGGATTGTAGCGCCTTTACGGGAGTTTGTGAAACTCAAGTCGAATGAGGACATCGGGAACAAATGGGAGCCCCGCCACCAAGAGGCATGGGACGCCATGAAGCACGCGATAGTAAACTCGGTAGTTCTTCGCTTCCCAGTGGACGGCATACCAGTACAACTCGAGACAGACGCTAGTAACTACGGTATCGGAGGTTCCCTATTCCAAACCGTGGAGGGGCGGAAGCACTATCTCATGTTTTTCAGCAAGGCATTGAATGCAGCCCAACGCAACTACGCCACACCGATGAAGGAGCTACTTGCATTAGTGTACGGACTTACACACTGCAGCGGTTTCTCCGTACTGGCGGACCACAAAGCATTAATCTACATGAGTACACAGTTGAAGCTCAACCCGATGTTACAGAGATGGCATCATATCGTAGCGCCGTTCAACTTTACCATATCGCACATACCCGGCGAAAAGAATGTGTTGCCTGACGCGTGGTTTCGACTTCATGAGGGGACAGTCGACGAAGAGGATATGGAGGTGTTTTACGCCGAATGCTGGAAACTATTCCCAGACTACTTCAAACAGGCGCAGCAGCTCTTGGGCAAGAACAACGTCGATGTATTCGCCTCAGAAAAGGACCACTAACTGTCACGATACTTCTCTCCGAGAATAAGAAAGGGAGTGCTTTTGAGCACAACTGGAAGCATATCGACGTATGGATGAATCCTACATGGTATTTGATATATCGGATGTTGAGGAAGATCAAGTCCGAGGGAGCGTCAGCCACGGTGTGCTTACCATGGGCACCACAAGCAGAGTGGTTACAATTGTTTGTATCGCTACTCCAACAGGACCCAATCTTAGTTCCGAGAACCGCGCATACTTTCTTGAAGGATGGCAAGATCGCCTGTGGAAAGACACCATGGGCCCACACGGTTATAGTACGAGCGGGCCCAAAGTCTGGCTAACAGCTACTCACCTCGTTCTCGCACAGCCTAGGGTATGCAGAGCCTCGCTCCAAGCAAATATCGACTCCGTTAGATACAGCGAGGCTAATTTCGATCGCCACAATGGAAGTAGCAATGGGAGACAACCCGAGTGCCGATGAAATGAACAGACGCACCCAACTTACATTGAGCCAAAACGAGATTGGACTGCACAGTGCAGATGATTGTGGTAAATACGCGTCAATAACTATATCCCAACGTACTCCCCTCATCAGAGGTGAGTCGTTGGCTATTTATTGAACATTACTCGATTAGCATCTGGTCAATTAGCGCAAGTGCGTATTCGGATCAGAACCCTAAACTGGGTTTATGACCGATCCGCAAATAAACCTTAATAACCCAAAATCGGATATCTAACTACAAAAACCCTGATAACCCTAAATCGCATATCTGACCACAACCCCCCCCCCCCCCCACGCTGAAGCACGGAACGTGTGCGAGCTTCAGGAATGAAGATGTACTAACTATCTGGGACGCTAATTTTACCTCCACGAACAAGCGGGATCCGCTGGCATTATCCCCGAGAGCTAGAGCAGTGTGCTGGCATTTTACCTCTGAGAGCTAGAGGACCCGAGGTGTACGTCTCGAGTAACCCGTCGGTTTGAATACTTGAGACAACTGTTCAGTAGTGACACCATATATGCGTTCTGGCAAGTACAGTATAGAACTATACCTGTGTCGGAGAAAAACTGCCAATAGCAGAAACCGTGCAAAACAGTTAACCCGATGATTCCAAACAGAGCCCAAGGAATTGTCTAGTAGATATCGCTGTTTTATACTCCAGAGCTCGAGTGGCTGGTTTATACTTGGGAGCTAGAGTAGCTGGTTT
>NW_014039890.1:16935-17698 GCF_001186125.1 Sphaeroforma arctica JP610 | reverse complement strand
CACAAAAACATACGCCGGGTAATAATGCTACCTTACACCTATGTAACTCATCTGTAGTTTAACCGATATCTTTCGGGCGACGAGAGTTCACACCGCGTGTGCATATTTATGTCCATTGATTGCTCGCTAGTCAAATGCGCTCTCCCGCAGCTTGTCTCACTAGCGGTCGCAAGAACCAAAATACCTATAGCAACTTTACACCGTGGGAACTCAAACGACGAATACGGGTTGATCGTATACGTAAACAACAAGGAGTCTACACCCGCCTCCTCGTGAAATACTATGAATCCAAGCGATTTTTCTCCACCACGAGACTCGACGTGGAGTCAGTGTTTCACAGTAATAGATATGTGGCATTACAGCGCAGCATATCATTTCACAATGTTGCATCGAACCTTAGTGCGGCGCTGTACCAGAATACAGCACGACACCGATGTGTCGCTTCACAACCATTAATATGTACCGTGGAAAACTCGGCGAGAATTGATACACTCTTGTATCACCCACGGATACAGTATGCGGTTCGGCAACATACAGCTTGAACGTGCAACCCCCTTAACGTAATAGGCACGGTGATCTTCCTGGGACCGGTGCTCATATCTTATTCTTGTACATGTACACTTATCCTACTCATCTACATCATCACATAGGTGTACACACATCTGTTTGATTATTTACCTAAACACACGCACATATGTACATGTATAAGTACGCATACAACTATAGTATATATATATATATATATATCATACTATAGATATAT
>NW_014039890.1:11336-12778 GCF_001186125.1 Sphaeroforma arctica JP610 | reverse complement strand
TATACATGTAATTATTTATATTACATAAACATAGGTCGGCATATACGTTTATGTTTATACTATTATATATGTATATTTTATCACGAGCAATGTATGGTCAAGCCAGGCTATGCTATTCTCAATTTCTAAACCGGTGTTTTGGGGTCAGTGCACAACATACTATGATCACCACGACGATAATACACAACAACTCTGTGTATCAAATCACGCGTAATCAACAAGGTCATATCACCATAGCGTGCGCACCAATTGGGCCACTTTTCGTCATCTCTAGCGGCCAATGCATCTAGTACCCTCTTGCATCTCTTTTGTTCGAATCCGCTTAATAGGAGAATTTTCAATCAATATTCAATTCACAATCAAACTCTATCAGTTAGTTAAAAATGTGGTAAATACGCGTCAATATCTATATCTCAACGTACTCCCCTCATCAGAGGTGAGTCGTTGGCTATTTATTGAACATTACTCGATTACCATCTGGCCAATTAGCGCATGTGCGTATTCGGATCAGAATCCTAAACTGGGTTTATGACCGATCCACAAATAAACCTTAATAGCCCAAAATCGGATATCTAACTACAAAAACCCTGATAACCCTAAATCGTATATCTGACTTCATGATACAGCGGCCCAACTTCGAGAGAACGGTCACTCGTGGCCGAATGCGCTAGACTTGGCCAAGGCAATACGCCACAATTGCAGGACGTACCTTGGGCAACGAGTGTTGAGTGTTAGAGTACGGTGTGGGGGATTAATAGTAAAGTGCTAGTGTATCTAAAGTATGATGCATTGTAATGATTTTATTTATGATCTCACCCTCAGGTATACACTGATGATGTTTGTACTAGTGTTCAACCACTTGGGTTGGCCAGGGTAAAAACTCATATGATCAGCATGAGAAACCTTATGCAGAACACTTTAGCACTAGAATATATTTTCCAGAAATAAATATTTCATATTCTCTGTTACTACACTCAGTCTCGGACCGCGGCTCTCGGCTAGCCGGTGGCCCTTATTCTATAAATAAAATAATCTGAGAAGAAGTCTTAAATTACTCTTATGTTCTCTCGGGCTGACCCACCTATACATATATTAATTTGAGAACAAGTCCCAAATTACTCTCGGGCTGACAACGTATAACGTTATTAACGTATATGGAAATACGTCTACTACTGAAGTCTCTCACTCCCTATCAATTTACAATCAAGGGCTGAAGGCTAAAGGCTGAAAGCTGAAAGCTAAAAGCTGAAGGCTGAAGGCTGAAGGCTGAAGGCTGAAGGCTGAAGGCTGAAGGCTGAAGGCAAAGGCTGAAAGCTGAAGGCTAAAGGCTGAAGGCTGAATGCTGAAGGCTGAAGGCTGAAACCCTAGATTGTGAAATTGTTGACTCTGACACTTCTCTGTTACTACACTCAGTCTCGGACCTCGGCTCTCGGCTAGCCGGT
>NW_014039890.1:2648-10992 GCF_001186125.1 Sphaeroforma arctica JP610 | reverse complement strand
GGCTCTCGGCTAGCCGGTGGCCCGTATTCTATAAATAAAATAATCTGAGAAGAAGTCTCAAATTACTCTTAAGTTCTCTCGGGCTGACCCACCTATACTTATTTTAATTTGAGAACAAGTCCCAAATTACTCTCGGGCTGACGACGTATAACGTTATTAACGTATATGGAAATACGTCTACTACTGAAGTCTCTCACTCCCTATCAATTTACAATCAAGGGCTGAAGGCTAAAGGCTGAAAGCTGAAAGCTAAAGGCTAAAGGCTAAAGGCTGAAGGCTAAAGGCTGAAGGCTGAAGACCTAGATTGTGAAATTGTTGACTCTGACACTTCTGTAGATGGGTTGGGCGAAAAACGTTGAACAAACAGATGAATATTTGTCGAAAACGTTGACGAATTGGAGCTGTCGAGTATAGACTCGATGAAAATTGATGAAAACGTTGACTCGTTGGGACTGTTGACTCGATGAAATTGCCGAAAACGTTGACTTTCTGAAGAGTAGACGATCTCCTGTACAGTGACAGGACAGGCTTCACGACTGGCGTGGATAATCTTCTGAACGGGGACAGGCATCACAATGTCGCAGGTAAATTTACGCATGATATTTTCTTTAAAAAAAAAAGCTTTCTGAAGCAGTACTGTCGAGTGTCGACTGTGGCGTGGATGCTGGGGGATAGCTCCCTTCTGTGTTGTGGCATAGTAGTGTCATATTTGTTGTCGTTTGACGTAGAGTCGTTGTCGTAAATTCGTTAGCTGCTGAAGCGACGAAGACTGGCGACGAATTGACGATATCCGAAAAAATCGTGTTGCAAAATATTTACAACAGGAGCCAAAAATAACATCACAAAAGTCACCGAAATTCTAGCAAGTCAAAATAGACGAAAAAAAATTTCGCGCATAAATATTTATACATAATTGGTCCTGGCGAAGAAAAAAATGCATGTACACAAGTTCATTGACGGATGTATACCATGTCTCAAAAATACGCAAGAGGGAATTTCACCCCTTACAATCATTTACAGCCGCATATCCAAGCGACAGAGTCCAAGTGGACACCATAAGGCCACTATTGGATTCCTATAGAGGACACACATACGTGTTAGTATATCTCGACGTATATTCATCGTACGTCATTTTGCGTCCAATTATGGACAAATCAGCGGCTACCATAGCACGCACACTGGTACCAATTATATATGAACATGGATTTCCACATATCATACAAACGGACCAAGGTACTGAATATGTTAACAACATACTCTCAAAAGTTGTTGAACAAGCGCCAATGCAACACCTAGTCTCTCGACCGTATCAACCTAACGTCTTAGGCGCGAACGAACGATCACATAGAGACCTCATGCCACTGTTACGGTAGTTCGTTGAACAGAATCTAGATAACTGGTGCTCACGACTTCCATTCGTACAGATGGGCCATAATCTGCGTACATCCAGAAGACACAAGTCACCGCGCTTTAATGTGTACTTTGGTCGCAGGCAGAATCAACTCACGGACTACAATGAGCCAGTGACCGCATCCAGTACAACAGTATCTTGGTAAGAGCGACTGCAAAATCTAGAAGAAGCCATTAGGCCACAACTAGAAAGCAATGTTGCACAGTATCATGAGAAGACGCGAGCAGCATCCGATCGAAATTACCAACAGAAGTATGTTAACTTCCAGAAAGGGGACCTTGTCATGGTCCGCTATCAAGGTGAAATGAACAAGTTAACAGCACCAAATGGCGGACCATACAAAATAGTATGCAGGGAGGGCAACGGGTATTTTGTCTGTTACCTTGATGGGACTAAAGCCCCCGAATATCCTGACTCGATCAGTGATGAGCTACTTGGCCTCGTAAAAAGGGCCAGTGCTCCGGAAGCATTTGCTTCCAACAATCACGTACAACCAAACGAAGAGACTCAGTTCTCATCGCTAGTCGACGACAGGCCGTCCATCCGAGGTGATGGATCCCAGGAGTACCTACTGCAATGGACAGATGGTGAGCGTACCTGGACACATGAATCAGACATCGCAGATGCTGATGTCATTACAACATACCGTCAACGCAGGAGATGTAAAAGAAGGCAGTCAAGGCCAAAGAAGCCAGCGACAACGAGCACTGATGAAAGATCAGCGAGCCACAGACAGCGCAAGAGGCGGGGGACCTGAGCAAGTCTCACTGATACCACAGGACACTCCCACTTTTCTCGCCTAGAAGCATGTTCCCCCCACACACCAGAGAGACAAGGACCAGAGACTCGGTTGTAGAGCCACCGTTGAGATGCGTTTTTATAAGCCAAGTTGACATCAACCGAGAGCACCGGTCAAGACTACACCGGTCAAGACTGACTCCGATGAGCGTGGTAGAGGACTCCTGCTATAGTATAAATTTAATTAATCGGTAATATGTAATAGATAATGGTGACAGGTTCTTAATTTTATGCCCTCTAAGAGACAAACTTTTCCCTGTATACAAACGCCAACCTATAGATAATCTAGTACTGTAAGATGTCACTTTCTACTCTAAGAAGCATAAAGTTGGGGGGCTATAGAATCTAGGAACCAGATTATCAAAAAGCCAATCCAAAACCCAAAACCCATAATCATTGAGAGACTACAGGTCTCAGGCCAGATTTCACAGCAAGAAACCATCTTTGACTTATGGCAGTTATCAGAGTTAGCTCACTCCCGAGAGCTAGGTCATCAGAGTTAGCTCACTCCCGAGAGCTAGGTCATCAGAGTTAGCTCACTCCCGAGAGCTGATTGCAGTAAAAGTCCCCTTAAACCATTATCAGTGTGGAGTTAAAATTAGTTTACAATTAATTCACACGAGGTGGATTATTTGTAGATCACGTAGACAATCAAATATAAGAATAAATACACCGCACTGAGCCTCAGGGAAACTCAGTAGGTTTTAGTATCGTATTTTGATGTGTTTACTATATAGTCAGGTTGCTCAAATTACTCCCAAGAGTTGAGTTATTACTTAACCGACTTCCGAGATCAGGATAAGTTTCTCAACCGCTTCCCGAGAATGGATTAAGCCTGTCAACCGCAACATTATAATAATAACAGCGGTTCTATGTGAGTCACAACCTATGCGGAAAGGCATCATGTGATCAGCGTGAGATTTAGTTACAGAGAAGATTGAAATAGAAAAGCATCGAAGTGTGAAAGGGTTCCGCATAAGGTTTCTCATACTGACCATATGAGTTTTTACCCTGGCCAGCCCAAGCGGCTGAACACTATCACAACACCTTAGGTATAAAACCAAAAGTGAGGTCAGAAAGAAATGTATACATTTGCACTTTATTTAAAGTCTACTACATTGCACTCTAACAATCATCAAATACTGAGTTTGGAATTAGGATTGAAATATTTCTGATATTAAAGTCACCAGAAATATTAGCGGTAGAACCGGGAAGATAAAAAGTGAGGTCAGAAATAAATGTATACATTTGCACTTTATTTAAAGTCTACTACATTGCACTCTAACATTCATCAAATACTGAGTTTGGAATTAGGATTGGAATATTTCTGATATTAAAGTCGCCAGAAATATTAGCGGTAGAACCGGTAAAATATACCGGGACTCCCGCGTGTGAGAGAAACACTCAAGTAAATCCTGAGTCTAGTGAAAACACAAATAAAGATTCAGTTCGGTTCTTTCAGACTAGGGACTTTTCCTAGTTGAAATAACCGTACTTGAGAAGAGGTCTATTGTATCCTATTGTCTCGTACCTTTCAGCTACTCTCCATACTCTACATACAGCATCCAGTGACGCTTTGTCATTTCCCAGAATTCCTTATGCGAGCCCTCAAATACGGAATTTGTGAAAAGTCTATTCTTTAGTGGTTCCATTACAGGGCGTTCACACTCTTTTGTTACTAGACTCTTGTGCGGCTTTCGAAGCTGTGCAGCAATTGATCTGTCAGTTTCCATGGCCGACGATCCTTCTGCCAATTCAGTGTGCTTTGATTCTGTGAATTTATCCTGGCGCTCCGATATTATTTTCGGATTCTCGATGATAGTAAGATATATTAAGCGCTCTATATCCTCATCTATATTGCCAGAAACAAAGCTTTGCGCGTCCCACTTGCTTTCTTTGCTTGTACACAAATCATCGCTGTCTTCGCCATCGTCAGAGACCTACATACTGGAATCATACTTATATCTCTCCAATTCATTCGCTGCCGCCCATCCACTTTGCTGCACTAACGTCCAAACTAAAGACGCCACGGGCACGCATTTACCACCAATGCCAAGCGGGTATACATAATAACCGTTATTCACCTAACAATGCCCTTATGAGTCGCACGATATCAGTGCATATGCTTTCATAGATGATGAAATTAGTGAGCTAGGAACACTCGCACACACAAACACATCGTTACTACTATTTCCTGAAAAATCCGCGCCTACATTGATAATCATTCATTTACAACCTTTTTTGCTTCGTGAAAAGTTGAAGTACTCACATGCTCTTCTACGTGCGCAGCCGTTCGAGAGCGTCCATTGGTATACGCAGCAATACCGAATAAATCTATCATTGCCTCCGTTCGTATATATGGAAATTTATGCCAGTTTTTAAACTTGATTATCACATAAGTATCTTTGAATATCTCCGGCACATCACACACCCCGAATGCTTGTTCTGTACACTGTTGCTCTGTGAAAGAATCATACTCGCCCATACTATATACTGTGATTATATCAGGATGAAGAGATAACCCAGCCAATGCGACCTCATCTGATGGCATACTATCCTGCCCTGTAAGCGCGATACACTTCGTTCTCGTTCGATCGGTTACCCAACTACTTCTGTATGCGTGTAATCCTTGTCTGAAAGCCTTCTCACATAATGGTGTATATCACTTTTTTAAGGGTCTTTTCATAGCCGCTAAAATATCATATGTTCGACTTTCTATACATTTTGATATATATTCAATGACTAATGGCATTACGGAATCCATACGTAATCCAAATAAATATTGTCTTGACTTGTGCAAGTGTCTTGTATACTCACAACCTCTCAATAAAGCATATACCATAAAATTGTGATCAGTAAGGCCTTTAGTCTTGCAAAATGCAACCCGTTGTTCTGATGCAAACATACATACCCTAAAAACTGTGGTAATGAGACCGAAGCACACATTCACGCCAAAGTACACTGAAAAATCAGAATCATCTGCCGCTGCAAGGTCCCAATTTCGTGTAGTCAACACAAGTATACAAATTGTGAATCAGCTTCGTGAAAGGGTGCGATATAGTACTCTGTGCGCATCGTCATACAAGCATTTGCAGCTGTTCGAGTGTGTTCCCAGGTGCGTATACAAACTGCAGACAACAATTGAATACCGTTATTTGATGATGCCAGCTGTGCCTTATCGAGTTCTTGCCATTTTTGCCAATCTCGAGCGGCTTCAGCGTTTCTTTCCTCCTTCTCTCGGCAGTTGGCATCTGGTATATCGCCATCAAACACAAAAATAGGGGTGCATCCAAGTATTGTTTTGCAGTTTGAATACGCCAGTTTAAAGCAATCTACAATCTCGTTCTCCAAGGCATCACTTGAACCGTTGTTGTGGTGTACATGTATTCCGCGAGCTAACTCTAAAGCATTGATAAAGTTGCTATTAATGCACCTCCTTAACGCTATATGGAGGATTCTTGATGCGTCGATATAACAAAACTTGTTCTCTGTGAGCGATTGAAGTGTGGAGATGTGCGTCTGTTCTCTCTTCAGCTGTGCGATGATGGTACCATTGATCTTAATGTACGAGAAAATCTTCTCCACCCCCGTGATGGCTTATGTAGGCCTAGTGCTGCGCTTGGTAACTTTGAACAGAACGCAGTTTGTACTGATTTACAAATGATAATAACAAACAAAAACATGTGCGTAAAAATCCGTTGTCCCATTTTTTTTTTGAAATCAGATTTTTATAGGTCTATTTACGGCTCGGAAGAACAATTCCACACTGACCTCCAGGGCCCGCTCCTACCCGGCCGCTACGAAAACAGATACATTTTAAATATGTTCGATGCTGGTACCTGTGACGATTTTCACAAAGCACTCCCTAATAAACAAACTATGTTTATTATCATTGACCGACTACTTATGGAAGTCCCGGTATTCTGGGTCCCGGATACTCTTACAGCTGATAACGACAAATCATTCAACAGTAAGGAAATAAAAGATGTACTTCTCCAACGCCGCATCCAACTCAGTCGCCCGCCTACTTATTCCACATCGCGAAACGCCAAAGTTGGGAGACCACATAACACCCGTGACGGATTAATTCGTCTTTACTCATTGATTCCGGCATGCCTCGCCCTGGCTGGGAAGATGTTCTACTCTGGGTCGAATATATACGCAATAGGACTCTGGGAGGAAACGATAAGCTTCGCACCCCCGCACAAAATTTCTTACAGGAAGCTCGCCCACGGGATCACAAAGCACGGTTTGGATGCGTAGTCATGTTCAAACTTCGTGGCAAAACTGCAAAACGCACCCTTAAACATGACCCACAGATGGGTTTCGGCGTTTTGATTGGCCGAAGTATCAATTCTACTCCCTTTTGCTACCGTCTGCAGAATTTCGCAACACAGCGCCAAATCGACACCCAAGACATTCAGTTCATCACCGAAGAAAATGCACAATGGACCCCAGATGACCGAACGGCCACTCGGTCTGCCACACCTAGCTCTTTTAACATTCCCCATGACTGATTTCTCTCAACCCGCTCTCCGGACACTATCATCCCTTTCCAAGGCCACATTCCTCCTATCGGCCAGCTCGTACCCGATGTCAAACAATCCAACTGTTAGAGTGCTGTGTGGGGGACTAACAGTAAAGTGCTAGTGTATCTAAAGCATGGTGCGTTCAAGTGAATTTATTCATGATCTCACCCTCAATTATATACTGATGGTGTTTGTACTAGTGTTCGACCACTTGGGTTGGCCAGGGTAAAAACTCATATGATCAGTATGAGAAACCTTATGCAGAACACTTTAGCACTAGGATATATTTTCTAGAAATAAATATATCATATTCTCTGTTACTATACTCAGTCTCGACCTCGGCTCTCGGCTAGCCGGTGGCCCGTGTCCTATAAATAGAATAATCCGAGAAGAAGTCTCAAATTACTCTTACGTTCTCTCGGGCTGACCCACCTATACTCATATTAATTTGAGAACAAGTCCCAAATTACTCTTGGGCTGACGACGTAAACCGTTATTAATGTATATAGAAATACGTATTCTACTGTAGTCTCTCACCAACCTCCCACCTAAATCACAGGATGCCCAACTGCTCCCAGCCTTTTCGCCCATCAGCCCTACTCCGACTGCAGACAACAATGCTGTTCCCTCTTCCAACTCGTCTCAGTTTTCGCCGCCTAACCAATCTTCCCCAGCCACACCCTCGAACCCCACAACACGTCCGCACACACCCCTTCCAACACCTGCACCACCCCTCCACCCTCCACCCCCCCCCCACCCCCCTCACTATGCCACTCACCCTAGTCACCCCAACATTTATTGTCACCCCACACCAAACCTCCCACACTCCTGAAAGCCCACTGCCGCCTATACCGGCCAGGACCTCCTGTCGTCTTTAGCACACCACTGGCTCCGCTTCCACATTCCTTCAACGTCCCTCGCTCTCGAAAACCACTTCCACCAACACCTCTTCCCCGACCTCCCACTCACATACAGACGGCGCCCCCGCCACCTACCCCGCACTCACTGATTGATTCCCTACCTCTGACCCGGATGTCTCTTTGAACGACGACATTTCACGATGCACGTCCACCTGCCGATTCTGCCAATGCACCTATCACCCTGACCATATTCCCTCGGTACGATCGATCACGCTAACCACACGCACCGAAGTGACGCTCTTCGAAGCTGCTTCCTTCCACGATCCTAACGTCCCGGAGTATATCGCATTTGCACACGAATCCAAATCTTGGCCATCCTGGGCAGCTGCCATCGAAACAGAACGTGCCAATCACATCCGAAATGATCTCGCAAATATCATTGCACTGGCTAATGTCCCCCCGCATTCGACCATCATTCATAGCAAATACGTTTTCGCCCTCAAGCATGATAAGTATGGACAGCTCACACGCTACGAGGCACGAATAGGTGCTCGCGGAGACGAACAACAGCATGGGGGCCGTTTCACTGGCACTTATGTCACAGCAGTCCACTCTACTGCCCTCCGCCTCTTTTTCGCCAAAACCGCCTTCGAGCGCAAGGTAGTCCATCATTTTGACGTCACATCAGCCTATCTATGTAGCAAGCTCGACTTCCCCGTATATATGCTCTATGGAATGGGGTCTGA
>NW_014039890.1:0-2628 GCF_001186125.1 Sphaeroforma arctica JP610 | reverse complement strand
AGAGCTAAGTCATCAGAGTTAGCTCACTCCCGAGAGCTAATAAAGTTGCTCAAATTACTCTCAAGAGTTGAGTTACTACTTAACCGACTTCCGAAAGCAGACTTAGTTTCTCAACTGATTCCCGAGAGTGGATTAAGCCTGTCAACCACAACATATTAATAATAGCTGCGGTTCTATGTGGGTCACAACCTATGCGGAAAGGCATCATGTGATCAGCGTGATATTTAGTTGCAGAGAAGTTGAAATAGAAAAGCATCGAAGTGTTAAAGTGTTCCGCATAAGGTTTCTCATACTGACCATATGAGTTTTTACCCTGGCCAGCCCAAGCAGCTGAACACTAGCACAAACACCTTAGGTATAAAACCAAAGGTGAGGTCAGGGTTGTTAATGCAGCCTGAGAGGCCGAAAGGGGTTGCAGTGTGTATAGGCATGGATCATTTGACCTTGCCAAGGACAGTTCACGGTTTCGAAGGTATAGTAGTGGCCATAGATCATTTTTCGAGGATGGTGTGGTGTCGGCCATACACGTTGGAACAGAAGAATACTAAAGGGGTATTAGAGTTTGTTCAACAACAAGTGTTGCCTTGGGGTACAGCTCAGAAGGTACTTCAGCAGATATGAAAATTTTCTGGGCAGAGAGAGGTACAGAATGCCATTACGTATCAGTAAATAGGCATCAGGGCAATGGTAGGGCAGAGAGTGTCTTGCTTACGATTATGGATTGGCTTGCTAAGAGCTTGCCGGTTGGGGAGGAAACCTTATGGCCAGCATATATATATTCAATTATGTTGGCGTACAATGCGACAGTAAATTCGGCCATGGGTATCAGCCCATACTATTATGTTACGGACCGGTATTATACGGGGCAGGTTGATAGAGTAATTCTGGCGAAGTTGTTAGAGGTGATAGGTTCTGAGCTTCTGAGTGAAGCTGCTGTGCGGGATAGATCGGTGGCCATCAGAGATGAAGTAGCGAAGGAGGCGCAGGCAAAGGCGGCAGACAAGAATAGAAAAGAGGCACCAGATTGGCAGCCGGGGCAGTTGGTTTGGTATACTGGTAGGTCGAAGGATAGTAAGTTGGCAAAAACCTATTTAGTGAGAGGCACGATTGTTATGAGGGAACACCTACAAGGGATGTACAAGGTCAGAATTAATGGGAAGGTTAAGTCAATATATGTGGATCAGCTTAAGGTGAGGTTAAAGGATTCGAAGCATGAGGCCAGTATTAGAATGCGTAGGAGTGAAGCTTGTTTAATCTGGCTCTACAATTATACTGGTGAAGGGGCAACTAGTGTTACAGAATTTGATGAAATGGTGGCAGTATTGCGATCAACAAAAATGGGGAGGACTTGGTTATATGCCATGAGTTCAGCTTTTGGTATATATGTTGATACGATAGTCGATGCGGCGAAGCGAGGTGAGAGTAAGGGCGTGGTAGAAGATACTTTGGATTTGGCTATGAAGCATCACTTCAATAATAACAGGTGGAACAAGTTGCAGATGTTCTTCCAGGTTGCGAGGGATCCGATTTTGCGGAAGAAGCAGTTGAGTAAATGGTTGAATGAATGAACTCGACACTAGTGTCTTGTTCATTGGGGAGGTGTAATGTCAACCATGTTTACTTCCGATTTAAAACAATGTTGGTGTTGTAAGTAACGAACTGTTCGGTAATGTTGCTGGGCGTTAATAAGAGTGCGAGAACTCCTAAAGTGTGGGCGATAACTTATGTGTGAAAACTAATAAGTTTGAAAAGTTCTAAGTTGTATTGTGCGGTTTGTTGGCGAACGGCCGCGCAGGCTCGAAAGAAGAGGAGGCTGCTGTATGATTGATGCTTTGCGAACCGAAGTGCGGGGTAATATAAGCTGGAGGTTGGCAGATGACGATATATGTTGAATGTACTTGTAGGCTCGAAATTGAGAAGATACACGATTTGATTGGAGGCAGGATTCTCAAGAAAATCCTTCGGATATAGTATAAATACGTGGTTTAGTTCATTCAAGAAGTTCATTCTGCTAAGGTAGACGTTTATTCAGCAATCGAAGAAATAAAACTAAGTTCACCGTTACATTGTGTTTTGAGTCGATCTAAGAATACATATCTTTTTCTTTTTGCTTTTTTTTCTTCTTCTAAAGATAGGATTTTAAGAGTCTTTCGAATTCGATCGAACAACGAAAAGATAAATAAAATCACATCGGCGAAAACAGTACCGAGAGGATTATATATAGGCAATGTCTCAGCCTCACAATCCCTCAGAGTATTGCTGTTTTCACGAGGCATACCTAACTTTACTAAAGACTCATTTCGTTTATTTATTTCGAATTTGACTACACTTAGATTTAAACTAAGCGTTTAATTATTCTAAGACGTTAATGTCGCCTTGATAGACCGAATCTTACAATTTTTTCAAGTTTTAGCCAGCACACTTACCCTATGTGAGCTTGACAGTGACAGTGTGAGTGAATAATTACGTGAGTCGTGAGTGGATGTGAGTGAATGATTACGTGAGTGGGTGTGAGTGAGTGAGCGTATTTGCCTGTGTGTATGTTTAACGGTTTATGTTTGAGCTTATGAGACTGAGCAACAGTGCATAGTTGTGTGTGTGTGTCTGTGTCACTATGTCTTTAGTGTT
>NW_014039891.1:36449-46728 GCF_001186125.1 Sphaeroforma arctica JP610 | reverse complement strand
TATATGTGTGTGTGTGTGTTTCTGTGTATGTCTGTGTCTGTGTCTGTGTCTGTATGTATGTGTATATTTGTCTGTGTCTGTGTCTGTGTCTGTGTCTATATATATATTTATATATGTATTTCTACTGCACCGTACACAAGGATTTGCGTTCATTTTTTATGCACTATAACGGGATGTATTTTAATAATTTGTTCGTTGTATATTAGGTGCTGTGTTTTGTTTTTCTACCATATAACGAGTCGGACACTCTGCTCGACGGACTGTAGTGTTGTTCGCATGGACAGCTTATTCCCCTCATCCAATTATGAGCTGGAAGTATCTTGGGATCGTCTACTGGTTGTCACTTATTGTGTGCCCCATATGGGTTTAGTCTTAATCACTCAACCCTTTCTTATTTTCCTTAATATAGAAAAAAGGCCGCGCCCCCAAGGCCGACGCCTGCTAGGACGCAACCGGCGGCATCGTCTAGCACGGTAAGTCTATTCTGGGCCTGACATATGCATATTTTTTTGCTTTGTTTCTTTTCAAGAAACTACGATTGGTCTGCTAGTACCTTATTCTGCTGCTGTGCAGAGTTGGCTTCAAAGGGCACATTCTCTTGGCCTTTTGCTGAATGCTTATTATATTTGATTGCGAATTACCACAGGGGACAGCTGGAGGACCGAATGTTACTTTCACTGCCGGATTTGGGATGTTTCCTGGTCTGATGTCCATGCAATTCGTAAGTATTCTTGACAACTTGCCTTGTATTCATTTCATATATATCATTATTATGGGTGAGTTTGTAGTTGTATGTTTTTTTCAACATTTTTGTTAATTTAAGACCCTAATTGACACCTATATTTGTACAAATACAGGGATCAGTGCGCACAGAAAGTTTATTCGGCGGAGGCAACATTGACAGTCTGTCACTGGAGGATCAACAACAGTTCTATCTGTCACGCGCTGTGATGTGCTTTGGCCTATATATTTTATTACAACTTTGTTTATACTGAGGCTAGAAAATTACCAACCCACTCCAAGGCTTGCTAGCGATCACGCGTGTGAACAAGTCAACTATGGTGGATCACTATAGAGTGCGTCTGAGAATCTGGCCATCCGGATGAGTTAATTATAGTATAATGATGATGGTAGATAGGTAAAACAACCCCGGCAACTAGCGATGGGTGTATTGAAATTAAAGCCCAAGCTGAAATTTGGCACAGATTCTTCAAAATTATTGCGCGAAGCATGCTGGTCCTTGTTAGCTACAATCTATGTCTGTTATGTAGAGACAGGCTGTAGCTAATTTGCTTTGAAGAAAATCGCCCAAACTACTGAAATTTTATGTCGGTATCTCGACGCTTGTCGCGAGAATAACCTGTGCATTTGAAGAGGTGAATATAGTAGATTGAGAAGCGTGCAACAGCACGTCCTCAGGTGCGCCGAACAAGATGAATGACATTGATATATTGTTTACTGATACTCTGGCTCAACTATTTCATACCGCACAGTTTGTCTGGAATCCAATTCGGCCTGTGAATGATTGTAGTAGGATACTCAATCCAAATGCTCTTGCAACAGGAAGGCGACAAAATCGATATTTCGATTTGCCATGTTACTAAAATGACAGCACGCTATCTGAGAATAATTTCCGCATACTCATTCGAAGCACGCATCCATACTCACTCGAGGTATGCATCCTTGAAAGGACCTATTGAAAACTTCGACAGCTATTCACAAACATATCTATATATTGTTGCGCTTTATTTATGCAGCGCTATGCTAGATTTTGCACTACGCGAACAAGCCTACTCAGATCGGCAATTTCTGTCCGGCCACTCCTAGAGTGTGGTGTCATTCTGCAGTGCTGATATACTCGACCGACCGCGTAATTTTCTTTATTTTACTCGAATCGGTTGACCAGACTTGGGACCGGTTTGCCCTCGTAGAACTTCACTAGACCATTGGCCTTATCTGAGATGTTTTCAGGTGTGAAACCAAAGTGTACGAACAACTTCTTAAGAGGGCCGGAAGCTCCGAATGTCTTCATACAGTGCTGCGCGTGTGAGTATCTGTCCCAACCGAAACCGGAAAGGGCCTCTACAGCCAGCACGGGAACACCTTCGGGGAAGACAGTCGATTTGTACTCAGCGGATTGCTCCTCGAAAAGATCCATGCATGGCATAGATACAACTCGGGCACCTTCGCCAACCAACTGCGGAGGGAAGACGTAGGGAATGAAAGGGAAGACGTAGGGAATGAAAGGGAAGTCAGTAGTGCATATAGCGTGCTTGCTCAAGTAGCGGTTCAATGGGTAAAGTTGCTATCCAACAAAAGAGAGGTTGTGTATGCATGTGTGTGAGATATAATAGAAAGGGAAGAGACAGAAGAGCAAAGTATGTCTACGCACACTATATATCTGATTCGCGCTTCATCACACGAACACTTAGGCCAATAAATAGGCTTCTTACTTTAGCGGCATCGACGCACAGAGGCACTTCAGAACCGCTAGCTACCAAGATGACCTTGGGCTTCTCACAATTCACAAGCGTGTAAGCGCCCTTGAAGACCTTGTCAACGGTGGATCCGTCTTGTTGGGGTAGTCCTTGTCGACTAAATACCAGCACGGAGGGTCTGTGTCCGTTCTCCATCGCCACGGCGTACGCACCGGCCGTCTCGTTACCGTCACATGGTCGGATAGCCAGACAATTAGGCATGGAACGGCATAGCGCCAGAGCGTTGATAGGCTGATGGGTGGGACCATCCTCTCCTAGGCCGATGGAGTCGTGTGTCATGATGTAAAGCACACGCAGGTGACTGAGCGCACTCAGGCGCACAGAAGGCAGCATGTACTGGATGAAGTTGAAGAAGGTCGCGCCGAAGGGCACGAGACCTCCGTAGGCGGCTAGACCGTTGCAGATAGCGGCCATACCGTGCTCACGTACACCAAATCGGAAGTATCTACCTTCGTACGAGCCGTGCTGGAAGTCACTGGAACACTTGAGCTGTGTCAAGTTACTTGGGGTCAGATCGGCGGATCCTCCCACTAGCTCGGGCAGAGCCTCGGCGATGGCGTTCAGCACCTTCTCAGAAGTTTGACGGGACGCTAGCGCAGGGTCTTCCGATGTCCAGGTGGGCAAGCACTTGCGCCAGTCCTCGGGTAGCTTACCAGACAGTCGTCGGGCCAACTCAACGGCTTTAGCGGGCTCGGCAATCTTGTACTGCTCGAAACGGCCCTTCCACTCGGCGTGTGCGGCGGCTCCTTTGGCTCCGGCCTCACGGAACACGGCCAGAGCATCGCTAGGTACAACAAACTTATCGTCTCCGTTGAAACCGAATTTTTCCTTCACTTGCTTGAGATCGTCGGGCTTTAGAGGTGCTCCGTGGACGCCGTGTGTACCCTGGATTCCAGAACCGAATCCGATAGTGGTCCTACAAAGAAGAAAAGCATCATTTAGTGGATTTGATATTTGTATTTGAAATGATAGAACCCGCCCTTATGTACACAGGTGACAGACCATCATTTAGTCCACCGCGCAATGTTTAGCCGCCCGACAGTTATATTTATGGTGCGTTGACAAGCGACATTTATCTGGCTGTACAGTGTATGTACCTATCACGCAGACTTTCCGAATTACAGTGCCATGACACAATGAAGGGTGCGGTGGAGAGTATATGCTTACAACCACACGCCAATCATGATGCAAATAGTAACCCAATATATATAAGACCATAAAGGCTAAAACTATCCATATCCTTGTCTTATATCTATTACTGCACGCTTTGTTGTGCGTGCATTCACGCACTCACACACTCACTGACAAGTATCTGCCACTGCATAATCTGCGTGACTGCTAATTGTCGAGGCGCATACTTGCAAGAGATGAGAGTGGGTTTGTCCTTGCTCAGTTTTGCCTTCTCAATAGCAGCCTCTAAGTCGGTGATATCCGAGTCGAGACCGTCAACTGTGATGGTTTCCCAGCCGTAAGATTCAAAACGCTTGGGTACATCCTCCGTGAATGAAAGACTGGTGTCACCATCGATAGTGATACTGTTATCGTCGTAAAGAACGATGAGGTTACCTGCAAGTGTGCATCGGACACGCAGTTAGATCAACATAGATATAATGTGTGGTAGATGCAATACACCTGATAGTCCAGCATTAAATGAAATACACCTCACAATCCATCATACATAAGATATCTGATGAACTGCAATAGAAAATGACAGATCACGCACAGAAAACAAATAAAGACTACAGCCGCTGCAGTGGTCACTATTCCACCTTTCAAATCTAAATCCGGTTACTCTGAACATCCAAAATTGAACATTGAAAATTACATACCTAGCTTCAAGTGTCCAGCCAAAGAGCAAGCCTCAGAACTGACACCTTCCTGGTGACAACCATCACCCATGATCACGTACACGGTGTTGTCGATCAGATCGGGGAAATCGGACGTGTTGAAGGTAGCAGCCATGTGCTTCTCAGCCATAGCCAAACCAACAGCGTTGGCCACACCTTGACCGAGAGGTCCTGTGGTCACCTCAATACCAGGCGTATCATCACGCTCGGGGTGTCCTGGGGTCCTAGATAGGGTAGGGTTAGAAAGTTGTTATATGAGTTGTGAACAAACTTCATCGAGAAAAAATAGCTTGAGGTTGAAGATATATATAAAAAGCGCGAAATAACGTGTCCAGAGATAGCATAGTACTGACTTATATATCTATAAGGGCAGGGGTATCGGAGGTGTACAAGCACGATAACGTGAGGTTCGACTGTTTACGAAGTGTCACGAACGACAAATACTTGCAAAACATGATTGAAAGCGTCAGAGAAAATACATACTTGCTGCCGATTTGACGGAAATTCTTCAAATCTTCCATTGAGAGGTCATATCCTGTTAAGTGCAGCATAGCATATTGTAGTGCACATGCATGACCGTTGGATAGGACAAACCGATCACGGTTGAGCTGCGTAGTCAAGGGGGGAAACGTAAAGTATAAGTAACAATTGTTTGCGTAACAATTGTCGAACGCGACCTTGCAAGTTTTGAGGTGTAGTGCAAATTTAGATGCAATAATATTGAGGTGCATGCGAAACATTCGATATATTGCGAGTGTATCGGAAATATTCGCTTATATGCGATCACAAACTCTAAACCACAAGTTATTAGTATATCTTTTTGACATCTACATACCCATGAGGGGTCCTGGGGATCGTAAGACATGAATTTAGTCCATAGAAGGTATGCCAAAGGCGCACATCCCATAGGAGCTCCTGGGTGACCAGAATTGGCCGCCGAGGGCATGTCAGCACTCAGGCATCGTATAGCGTTTATGCAGGTCTGATCCTTGTCCATGTCGTTTTTGGCCTTCTTGGGCGTCTGTGAAGATGATTGTCTGGTGGGGCGCTTTGACATAATTTTGATATTCTTGGTCTTATATATAAGTCCACGCTTTGATGCTTATATATTCTTGTACAAAAAGAGATACAAGGTTATGCCGTGTCGTTAGCACCAGCCCTCGTACTTTTAAGGATTTCTGTTCTGTTTATTTTTTAAAAATATCTTCAGCACCAGCACGGCAGCACAGCTGCATCTGTGGGAACTTCAGAAGTTTACGTGTCTCTCAGAGGCTCTCAGTCACAGTGGCGACTGGCGAACGAACACACTGTCCAAATTTCCGATAAAATATCTGCGGGACCGAAAAACTGTCAAAACTCTCACGCGTCGCGAGGTTGTTGTTATTTTACTGGCTCACATGACTCATCAGTCAGTAGCGATTCACAGATTCAGAGCCACACAGAAAGCGAAAAAGAGAACTCAGGACAGTACTCCTTTATATGGAAATCTTGTATTTTCACAAGTTATACATATTATAATAAATAAAATAGCTCATTTAAATATTTCCCATATATATATAAATATTAAAAACACTATTTACGTATATAATACAAACTAGAAGAGAAGGGAAAAATAAATAACACAACAAGAAGTGTGAGAATGTAAAAATAGTAAAAAATAAAATACATGGACCTCGACTCCTCTCTACAACAAGATAGTGTGAGAGAGAGAGAGGTGATACAATGTTGTACATAGAGCGAAACTTGATTTCCGCTCGAGACCCAAATCCTGAGGGCAGAGCCCAGAGCCCAGAGCCTAGAGGCCATGGTAAATATATATATATATATATAATATAAATTTATTTCTACATATATCATATACATATTTGTTCAATTAAATTCTCGGAGGCTATGCCGCTGTGCGGCTATGGTCATACCGTCATAGCCTTCTAAAATACAGATATGGTGTATTTTTAGAATAAATACTGTTCGTCGTGCGCGTTCTCGCTTTACGGCCCAAGCCCGGCAACTCGGCAAGGGCCAAGACGTCAAGCTCAAATTGCCCATGCGGAGAATGACCAAGTAGTGCAGTGGACATTGTGAGTCTGTGACTGGAGTCTGGACTCATTGAGGACTCTTTTTTTTTAAAGTCAGTAGATGTATGGCGTATGCCCAACGTTCTATTATAAATCGGGGGGTTTTTTACACGATGAAAAACAAATATGTATTGTATTTAGTTCATCAAATATTACATAAATAATATTTAAAAAAGCATAGGCTGATTGAACAATAAAAGTGCCGGACAAGTCTGGGGTTTTTTAGGAATAATCTGAAAGACTTAGTCCCACAAGCTGGTCCGAAACCCGAAAATGAACCCCCGGCCGAACGGAATTGAGTGAGACTGAGATATCAAGACAAAATTGAAAAAATACAATCCCAGATGGGCCCATATTGCCCCAGAAGCCCTGACGAATGAAAATTCTGAGGGACTCGATTTCAGAGTGAAAATCTCAACCACTGTACGAGTCTACAATCTAAATTATATTTTAATGAAAAATACTCTACAGAGCTGCTCAGCCTTTCGAAAACATTTAGAAGAAGGATATAATTTATTGATTTTTTAGACTTTTTTTATTCTGCTGTTATTTTAGTACATATTTATTTTGCTTTTTAAAATTTCGATGAGATTTCGGCACTTGCCACCTGTACTAATTGGACTTGTCTAAAACCCATGGGGTGTTGGGCCTTGGGGCTTGGGCCTTGGAGCTTGGGCATTGGGGCATTGGGCCCTTGGCAGTATTCAGCATTTGGCACTGGGCAAACGCAGAAATTCCGCAGTTAAAAAAAATCAAAAATTTATAATAAACAGCCTTCTTATTCAATAAAAAACTTACAGAGTCATGTGTACTACTTTTGTTTTATCGTAAGAGTCTTTCTATTGACTTATTATAACCACTCTTGCCTTTTTCATTGCACATATTTAAAATATAACCTAAATAGGCTTAGTTTAAATTTAGAACATACAATGTAGTGCGCGAATTGAGTAAAGTCGAAGCACAAAATTTTTCTGCAGCAAAACCACCTTCTTAGGTATAAAAGCCTGGTTTTATAATACACAGTCTACTACGTGTTGTTGACTCGGTAGAGTAGAAATACGGCCTCCGGTCAGTCTAAAATATCAAGAACAAATGAGATAACACAATTGTTCTTATTTGTATTTAATATAATTTAATACAAGTTCTTTAAGTGTTCTAAATTCACTTTGATGGCACCAATAGCCTGAGTATTTGGTATGACTCATTTACTTGGACTTGTTTGAGACGATAGTGGATGTAGGATATTATAAACTAAATTTTATAATCTCTAAACTACTACTTACAGGTTTTGGTCTTCCCGCCAATCTCCAAAATTCAATAAGTCTTTTTCTTTTTTTAACTTCTGCAGATGGAACTTTATTTATATTAGCTAATGTATTAACTTGACTTACGTTTTACAAATTAGCCATGTGGTCATGAACACTTAGTACTTCTAGTGAAAATTATTCAATAAAGAACAGCTAGAGGTACGTCCTGTGTGATCGAAGATATTAAGGCTCTTACCAAGAGGCAGTCCCAAAGATTCTTACACAAGCTACCACTGCTAAATCCTAACTGACCTAAATTGTTTCTTAGATTATATAACATAGTTTGAAACATAGAAATATACATCGAAGTATGCATATTTTTCAGTTGTTTAGTAGTTACCAAAGTATACTGCTTCTAAACTGTCTAACGATTGTTTACTATCCAGCGACAGGACTGTAAGTATTCTATACTACCTTATATTGGCTAATACTATGGCTAATACTACCCTAAAGTTAGCTACACGCTAGTTACTATCCCTAGACTGTAATTTCATCCATGTTTACCTCCAATTTAAAACAATGTTGGTGTTGTAAGTACCGAACAGTTCGGTAATGTTCCTGGGCGTTGATAAGAGTGCGAGAACTTCTCAGTGTGGACGATAACTGATGTGTGTAAAAACTAATAAGTTTGAAACGTTCCAAGTTGTATTGTCCGGTTTGTTGGCGAATGGCCGCGCAGGCTCGAAAGAAGAGGGTAATAAGAGCTGGAAGTTGGTAGATGACGATATATATTGAATAGACTTGTAGGCTCAAAATTAAGTACAGACACGATTTGATTGTCGGCTGGATACTCGAGAAAATCCTTTGGAGATAGTATATATACATGGTTTAGTTCATTCAAGAAGTTCTTTCTGCTGTTCACCGTTACATTGTGTTTTGAGTCGATCTAAGATTACAAGACTTTATTAATTTTCCTATTTTTGAGATATTACTATGGCTAAAGAAAATTCTAAAGGCAAGGGAGCCGCCAGCTCTGTGGACAAAGTACCCTGGACGGACATTTAGGACTGGACCAGAGGGCCCGACCTACAAGTGGAATTTTAGGTCCGTACCAGAGGACCGGATCTAAGTAGGATATTTCAGGACCGTGCTCAGAGGTACCGGACTTATTATTAAGACAGAGAATTTTATGTGAAAGATTGATGACTCAAAATTTGTCATCATAATTTAGTAACGAGGAGACGAAAAACAAAGATATGGGTATTTTTTTTGTTAGAGCAAATCTCAATCCACAGAGGAACGTGATAATAAATACAGCAGACTAGCCGATTGTAAAAGCCGGGCCTCCACGTTAGACTCTATGTAATAAAGGTATTCTTAAGCAGTGCGTAAACTATAAATGTACTCTTAATAGTACGAGGAACTTAAGTTTTCTAAATGGATTTTAATGGTTTTATTAATAAATACCTTTTCCATTTTACATATCAGATATTTGGACAAGGCCATTAAAAGGTCCCGGTAAAATACCAAACATAAGATTTGGTCTAGTTCTATTAATAGATAAACCCAAATCTATTTATATCTCAATAGCTCAACCGAAAATAGGTTTCTAGGGACAATTAATGTTAGCTAATTTATCCTCCGATCAGCCAACCAGATGTGCCAGTCTGATGAAGGCTAAGTCAGTAATTCTTGATAAATGACAAGTTATTGGTTAATGCAATAGCTAAGGATATCAAGAAGTATTTTTTTCTTTTTCTAAAATAGGATTTTATGAGTATCTCGGATTCGCCCTAACGAAACGTACTGTAGTTTCTAATAGAGCGACAACGTAACACTAAAAAATCCCTTCGGCGAAAACAATACTGAGAGGATTATATAGAGAGGCAATGTCTCAGCCTCACAATCCCTCAGAGTGTTACTGGTTTCACGAGGTATACCTAACTTTACTAAAAGTCACATTTCGTTTATTTACTTTGAATTTCACGATACTTAGAATTTAACTACGCGTTCTATTACTCTAAAGCGTTAGTATTGTAAACTTCGATGGAAATTACTAGGTTTCAAACTATATTAAACTAAAATACAATTTAGTCAGTTAGGATTTAGCAGTGGTAGCTTGTGTAATAATGATCGGGACTGCCTCTTGTTAAGAGCCTAAATGTCCTCGATCACACAGGGCGTACCTCTAGCTGTTCTTTATTGAATAATTTTCACTAGAAGTACTAAGTGTTCATGACCACATGCCTAATTTGTAGATAGACATAATAACGTAAGTCACGTTAATACATTAGCTGATATAAATAAAGTTCCATTTGAATAAAAGTTAAAAATATAAAAAGACTTATTGGATTTTGGAGATTGGCGGGAGGACCAAAATCTATAAGTAGTAGTTCGGAGATTATAAAATTTAGTTTATAATATCCTACATCTACTAATGTCTCAAATAGGTCCAAGTAGATGAGTCATACCAAATACTCAGGCTATTGGAGCCATCAAAGTGAATTTAGAACACTTTGGAAATATTGGAAAAAGAGCTTGTATTAAATTATTTAAAATACAAATAAAAACCAATGTATTATCTCAATTGATCTTGATATTTTAGACTGACC
>NW_014039891.1:6140-21242 GCF_001186125.1 Sphaeroforma arctica JP610 | reverse complement strand
CCATCGAAGTTTACGCTAGTTGATGTCAGTTTTGATCTTTACACGCTAGCATACCCAGTTGATTGGGTACCCTTTTAAATCATGAACGATGCTAGTGACTATGGTATAGAAGGATATTTATTTCATATTATCGATGGAGTGAGGAGAGACATTCTCTACGTTTCCAAAGGCTTGAATCCAGCACAACAACAGCCATACCATATGTACATACATTGTAACTTATCTCTTTTGAAATAAGTAATACTATCCCTATGGCACAAACACTGAAGAGCTACTAGCACTGGTATACAGCCTGCAACATTTCTCCGAATACATCAAAAGAGGGAACATAACTCTGTGGACATATCATGTTTGTATATAGGGAAAAACTTGTCACTTAGGGGGCATAAAATGAAAAACCTGCCACCATTATCCATTACATATTACCGATTAATTAAATTTTTACTGTAGCAGGAGTCATCTACTACGCTCATCGGAATCAATCTTGACGGGTGCTCTCAGTTGATCTCAACTTAGCTTAGGAAAATGCTTCTCAACGGTGGCTCTACAGCCGAGTCTCTGGTGTTTGTCCTTCTGGTGTGTGGGGGGAGCATGCTTCTGGGCGAAGAAAGTGGGAGTATCCTGTGGTATTAGTGAGACTTGCTTAAGTCCCCCGCCTCGTGCACTGTCTGTGGCTCGCTGATCTTTCATCAGTGGGTGCTCGTCGTCCCTAGCTTCTTTGGCCGTGACTGCCTTCTTCTACGTCTACGGCGTTGACGGTATATCAGCATCTGCTATGTCTGATTCATGCGTCCAGGTACGCTCACCATCTATTCAATACAGTAGGTCTCCTGGGATCCATCATCTCGGATGGACTATTAGAGATAGGTATAAGTTGTCCAATAAAGGAAGTATGCATGTGTGTAGAGTTAGAACAGAGTTGGTTATAATCGCGATCGGTATATAGCGATCTAGATCCCTACCGGGGGTCGGCATCCCGAGGGGATGTACGATCTATCCCTGAGTCACTTTCTCAAAGAGAGAGTACAGATCTGCGATTAAGTAGGTAAGCTAGTATACTAAGTAGTGGATATGATTATTAAGTACAGCAGTGGATAAAAGTGAGGGTAGATAAGAGTACTGAGGTCCTAGGTGGGTGAAGAATGAGTTAACTTATGTTAGCATAAGTGGGATGGGTATAAGCCTTAGGAATAAATATGTATTAGAGAGGTGTAATAGATGGAGATCTACCTGTTTGTATGGAGGGAGAGTGTTGTTAGCATGTGTTAGATTAGAGCTCATGTAAAAGGTGGTATGTTACTTATAGATGAGTAGTTAAATTCATAATGATACTTATTTGTGGTATAGGTATGTAGTAGGTGTGATATAGAACTTAAGTAGAACAGGTAAGTGATAGTAGTTTAGGGGTACGTAGGAAGGTATGTTTAACGGCCTGTCGTCGACTACCGAGGAGAATTGAGTCTATTCGTTTAGTTGTACATGATTATTGGAAGTAAATGCTTCCTGAGCACTGGCCCTTTTGACAAGGCCAAGTAGCTCATCACTGATCGAGTAAGGATATTCGGGGGCTGTAGTCCCATCAAGGTTACAGACAACATACCCGTTGCCCTCCCTGCATACTATTTTGGATGGTCCGCCATTTGGTGCTGTTAACTTGTTCATGATTATTGGAAGTAAATGCTTCCTGAGCACTGGCCCTTTTGACAAGGCCAAGTAGCTCATCACTGATCGAGTAAGGATATTCGGGGGCTGTAGTCCCATCAAGGTTACAGACAACATACCCGTTGCCCTCCCTGCATACTATTTTGGATGGTCCGCCATTTGGTGCTGTTAACTTGTTCATTTCACCTTAATAGTGAACCAAAACAAGGTCCTCTTCCTGGAAGTTTACATACTTCTTTTGGTATTTTCGATCGTATGCTGCGGGCATCTTCTCTTGATACTGTGCAACATTATTATCTAGTTGTAGCCTGATGGCTTCTTCTAGATTTTGCAGCCGCTCTTCCCAAGATACTGCTGTACTGGGTGCGGTCACTGGCTCGTTGTAGTCCGTGAGTTGATTCTGTCTGCGACCAAAGTACACATTAAAGCGCGGTGACTTGTGTCTTCGGGATGTACGCAGATTGTGGCCCATCTTTACGAATGGAAGTCGTGAACACCAGTTACCTGGATTCTGTTTAACGAATTTCCGTAGCAGCGGCATGAGGTCTTTGTGTGATCGTTCGTTCACGCCTAGGACTTTAGGTTGATACGGCCGAGAGACTAGGTGTTGCATTGGCGCTTGTTCACCAACTTTTGAAAGTATGTCGTTAACATATTCAGAGCCTTGGTCAGTTTGTATCATTTGTGGAAATACATGTTCACATATGATTCGTACCAGCGTGCGTGCTATGATAGCCGCTGATTTGTCCATCATTGGACGTAAAATAACGTACGATGAATATACATCAAGCCATACGAACACATATGTGTGTCCTCTATTGTAATCCAATAGTGACCCTATGGTGTCCACTTGGACTCTGTCGCGTGGAAATGCGGCTGTGATTGATTGTAAGGGATGAAATCCCTTTTTGTGTGTCTTATTTTGAGACATGGTATACATCCGTTGTGTACATGTTGTTGGTTATCAGGCCAATCATGTCCATCTGGTCGTAACTTGTGTACCGTTTCCTCAAGACTGTAATGTCCCAAATTGTGGTATTGCTCGATGATGTTGACCTCTGTCTCATATTCTGTTGCCTGTGGTGCATCCTCAGAGTGAACTGGTTCTGATGCCGCAACGTCTTTAGTAGGTTGTTCTCGCGTTGGGTCAAAGTATGGAGGCTTTACTTCTATCTTTGCGACTAACGTGACGCCCCATGGGGTATTACCACAAGCCTTCTTTCCTCCTTTGAGGAAAGTACTGTTTGTGTTTTCCACTAGCATCAGGTCTTCTTCTAGTAAAGACAAGAACCTTGGAAACCACGTTGCATTGGGGTAGTAGGGTACACATATCGTGATGCTGGTTGCCTCTTCTAAGACTTTGTCGAGGACATCAGGTATGAATTCCCATGGTGGATTCGCCCATGCATTCACTTCCTGCGCCCACTTTTGCAGTAGCGCATTCTGTTCTCTGGTGTAGTATTTATCTGTGTGTGCATTGTGTGCCGATGCAAACAGATCTACTGTGAATTTCCCAACCCGTCGTTCAGCTTCTTGGTAGAATCTGGGATGTAATATCCAATCTATAGCCGATATGGTTATGGGTATATTCGTTTCCAAGGTGGTGTGCTCTTGTCTATTATGTGTTGTCTCATTCGCCTTTTGTAATACCTTTGACTCTTTAGTATTAAAAGTGTCTTCATGGAAACGTGACAACATGTCTGCCATCTTGTTGTCCTTGCCTGGGACATGTATGATGGAGAAATGATGGTGGACCATTTTTGCTATCCATTTGGCTAGCATTGGGTGTAACGTCTGTTGACTGATCATGTACGTGAGCTCTTTGTGATATGTCCACAGTGTTATGTCCCCCCCTTTGATGTATTCGGATAAAGGTTACAGGCTGTATACCAGTGTCAGAAGCTCTTTGGTATTTGTGCCATAGCGTTGTTGTGCTGGATTAAAGCCTTTTGAAAAGTAGTGAATGTCTCTTCTAACTCCATCTATGACTTGAAATAGACATCCTCCTATGCCATATTCACTATCATCATTCATTATCTGAAATGGTACCCCATCGACAGGGTATGCTTGCGTCGCTGAACAGGAGATGGCTTCTTTGAGTTCTTCCCACTTCTTTTTGAGTTCCGGAGTCCATGACATGGATATGTTCTGGTTCATTTTTCCTTTCATTAGGTTCCGAAAGTGTTTCGTTGTGTGGGCAAAGTTAGGAACATGGTCTCGCATGTAATTTGCTAGTCCCACTGCTTTGTGCAGATATCTTTTTGTTCTGGGTAGTGGCCAGTCCATGACCCTTTTCTGTTTCTCAGGGTCTGCTTTGAGTCCCTGTGTAGTGACTTTCACACCGAGGATGTTAACCACTTTGACCGCGAAGGCGCACTTGTTGTGGTTGAGTCGGAAGTTTGTTCCATTCAGACGCTTGATTACTTCACGAACTGTCTTGCGGTGTTCTTCTTCTGTAAGACTCGCAATGACTATGTCATCTACATACACTTGCACTCTTTTGATATCTATGAACAAATTTGCCATGACTCTCTGGAATTGTGCTGTGAGTGAGTGTAGTCCAAACGGCGCGGACTTGAATGAGTATTGCGCTCCTCTCCACGAGAATGTGAAGAAGTGTTGGCTTGCTTCGTCTCACAGGAAATGGTGAAATCATCCTGTAAGATCTAGCTTTGAAAAGAATTATGCCCCTTGTAGGTTGTGTAACACTTCCTTTATTTTCGGTAACACATGCTTGTCTTGTTCATATTGATAACTGATCTCACGTAGGTCTAGACATGTTCTTACTTTTTTGAGGAGACCTGTTTGGTCATGTTCACCTGTTGATAACAACGGTAGGTTCACTGTTGTGGGCATGTTACGTTTGTATGTGTGACCATCTTTAAGCCACCGTTGCACATTCTCATCCGTTTGTGGAATATATTTGTCAGGTACGAAGTTGACTTTAGCGTGCCTCATTTTTCTGACGTTGATTTCATTTGCCGGTACTGTGACTGTGGAGCCTGGTAGGTTGCAATATACATCAGGAGGTATATTTGCATTGGTATCTAGAAGGTCTGTAAGTGACTCTGAAACATTCTTGTTCATGCTCTGGGTCCTCTTCATGTGGTGTGAGGAGCGATTCCCATTTTGCATCTGTTCGTTTGCATCTGTTGGTATAAGTGGATTGATTAACCTCGCTATGTATATACCTATGTATGGTAGAATGTCCATACCGAGAAGTATTGGTGCCTTCTTGTCAGGTAGGTCCAATATTTCAGAACACTGAGAGGTCTTCCTACCTCCATAGTTATTGTCACAAACTTCTGTTGATCCAATGCGTTGTATTCTTGCATCTGTTTGTGCTAGTTATATATAACCCGGCTGCACCCTGACAGAGAGATATAGTTTTAATACTACACTTTTGTCCATGCACGAGCGTTGTGCACCCGAGTATACTAGTGCATTGTATGTATTTCCATTAATTTGTATATCAATGTGAAAGCGTTGGTCTCGTGGTGCGGGAAGTAAAGATAAAGGTTGGTAATTTATATCATTTGTATTTATAAACAACGTTTCTTCATCTGGGAATACATCGAGCCTGTCAGCCAGGTCAATCACGGTTGCTTCCGCCCACCAGTTTTTTCAGTACTCATCACCTGTGATGTCTTCCACCTTTCCAGATGTAATGGACAGTCTTGCTATCTGTACCTTCTTGGGACACTTATTGAACCGATGTGGGGCTGATGATTCCAGGTAGCAGGGACATGGGCGCGCTTCACGTGCCCCCTTCTTCTTCTGTGCCTGTCCCCCTGGATTATCGTGGTAGGCACCATTGTCTGGTTTATACCGTTTGTTAGCATCGGTAGTGTTCCCCTCTGCTGGTGTGGTTTTCTGTGCGTTGTTACGCTTGTTTAGTACTCGCTCTTGATCCCTCAACATACGCTCTGCTTGTCACAGCCGCCATTCTTATGTGTGACTCAGTCATAGTATGAAACTTGGTGTGTTCTATGTCTGACAAGTGTCCTTCACTCCCATCTGGTTGATTATCTCTTTTGATTAGAGTATCCACCAGTGTTTGCAGTCCATAGTACTTAAGTGTTTGCAGTTCATAGTACTTAAGTGCTTGGTACCTTGTACTTTGAGGATTTGGAAGTGTATGGGTTCCTTGTATGAGTTGCGGTAAAGCTCCTCTAACATCGCCATTGTCTTGTGCGCACGCTCTGTGCGCACTTCTATGTTCAGTTTCTTATTATGCTTATCATTGAGGAACTTCTCCAACAGATAGTCTACTGGGTGTGATCTGAGTCTATCAATAAGGATTCTATTGAACTGCTCTGGATCTTTAAAATGCTAGTCGCATGTGTCTCAGAATCTCTTAAGTTATTGAGTACTGATTTGGTTTTCTCCGTTGTAGGGTATGGAGAATAGCTGCTGTTTTATTTGCAGAGTACAACATGAAGATACTCAAAACCGACGCTTTGAAAGTGTTAGACCAGGATACTGTCCCACAATCTAAGGCAGTCAAGCATCTTGACCCCGCTTTACAAGCGCACGCAGGGTTGATACTCAAACCATCACAATTGAAAGGGCATGTGAGAACAGTATCAAACCGTACATTGTTGGATCACATAAAACAGTTGCAGCTAATAGACTCCGCAAAAGATATTCGTATGAAGGTCCCGGGCACTACATTCGTAGTGTATAAAATTATATGTACCTATGTAGAAACCGATATTTCTATGTACGACGGAATCTACTTAGCACTTGGTGACCTGAAGCGAGTTTATGAGTGTATCTACCAAGATGGGGTGCGTTTAACACATATGAATACTGTTTCCGGTGGTGTACTTCAGTTTCTCACCACATACAATGCTAATTGTCATCTGGAGTTGTTAGCTATTTCGACAGCGAGCAAAGAGAATGGGCCCTACTGGAACAGATTCAAAGAGCTCTCTGATAGTTGTTTTCCAAATATGTCTGCGTACCTTGTAAATAAAGAAAAAGGTAAGTATTTTCGTTTTAAATCTATAGTTACTATACTATGTTTCTTTCAAGTGGGACGTATCTTTATTTGGTATATTTTAATGCGAAGCAATCATTTATTAATTAAGTATATTCGTGCTTTGATAGGCATTCATCAGAGCATCGCAAATTCAGTGCATCAAGTCCAAGCTAGAACTTGTATACTGCATATCATCACAAGCGTGATGAACAAAGGGCTACTTGGTAGAAACGATATACCAACTCATCAATCGATAATTGCTATGACTAAAGCAGCTACCGAACAGGCTTACAACTACCACGTTCAAGTAAGTATTTATTTGTATACAGCCAAGACTCAGAATAAGCTTTTTCTTGCACTTCATGCACAAATTGTGGGTTGGTTTAATGTTTGCTTACTTATGAATCTAAACATATAAGAGACAACCACGAACTTGGAGAGAATATTATGGATTACTTGGAGAGCCGAAAGGAAGAATTCGCCAATTATCTATTCATGGAGGCTCGTCGAGAACACAATGCAATCTTCACTGATCCAGAAACGTATGTAATTAGTAGTGTAGTCCGATTTGTTAATCGTCAATCATACAATTTTGTTGTATGTTTAGGACTAACTAAGTTGAATTAATCCAAACTTTTCAAATTCAAAGGGGCTTCTCTCTTGAGACGCAGATATACAAATTTACCTCGTAATTTTGACAGAGCAAGCAAATTTTGTGCACCTGGACATGAGAAGTGCAGATATAGTAGATATGCTTATACTTTATTCGAATTAGCATATGAAGAAATGAAAGGAGTGTCAGGACGAAGCTAGGCAACTCCATTGTGAAGGAAAGCAGGTATGCAATACTGATATCAAATTAACCATGATTGATCGGCAAATCCGATATTACATTTATGCACATATACAAACGCTTTTTACGAATTTAATTTCTGCAGGCTACACCCTGGGCAGTAGAAAAGACAATAGCCCACCTCAATAGGTCAAACCCATGTACCGTAGCCATCGTGAGCAATGCTGTAAACGGAGATTGGTTCGATTGCCAGGTAAACTTCCAATCGCACAGTTCAACAGTCCAGACCTGCTCAGACAAGCTGGTACGCTCTGGGGCAATTATAGATTGTGAGAGCTGCAATTTGCATGTGTCGGAAGGTATCCCTTGCGGGCATGCTGCGAAGTGCTTTGTGCACATTGCTAAAGTATCTAACGTGAATGATATCGCGAGTGATTATAACCTGTATTACAAATGTTGGTATTCGCGATTGTTTTGGGTGGAAACTTACATCTTGCAAATCACGGGACAATCGATGTCCTTTGACTTTGAAAATATGGAGCAGCATTCACTACTTTTCTGTCCTACTCCGAGACCAGCGGGTCCCCCGAAGAAACGGCTCGAAAAGTCATCTCGTAGGTAAGTAATTTTGGTTTGATGAGGTTTAATAATAATAAACAGTGCCCTTTCAAAGACCAAGATGTAAAACACCTTTTCCATTTTAATTGTATTAGGGATCATGTACTTAAGAAGACTATAACGTGCTCGAAGTGTGGAGAAGCTGGCCATAACATCAACACCTGCGATGGCGAGTATGTAGTTTATTGATTTTTCGATTCTGCGCGTGCTCGTCAATCTCTATGGCAATTCTCTTCTGAGTATTCATTTGTGACTATCTTGCTTAAATTTACTTTTACTCTCTTACAGCGACAATTCGTATCAACTAAAGAACCTTCGAAGTATACGAAAGCTAATAGAAGATCACGAAAGTTCAAGGCAAGGAACATTATCAGTGATTGCAATGTTGAGTTTGTTGCTTGTGATAAATTTCCACGTCATCCGCCACGTATGTCTATTCGGTTTCTTAAAAATATTGAATTGATGCTGATAAGGGAAGGAATTGAGGTTCTATATTAATGATCGTGACTTTAACGAAGACCCCAAAAACAGTGACACCGTTAAGGATTCGCCCCTACGGGAGGTGCCAACAACTGATGCGCCACGTTCATCAACGCCATCTGCCACGTATGTATATTCGGATTCTTTAAAACATTGAATCGATGCTGGTAGGTGAAGGAATTGTATTTTCTTATGAGATAACGGAAATCTGTTCATAGGAGAAATATAAGACGCAGTACTACGTGTATATGCCGCGATGGGAACAAGCGATTGATTCGGGAGAACATCAGAAGGGAGCTTCTTTACATCAAATTAAGAAGGGAGCTTCTTTACATCAAATTATCAAGCAATATCAAAAGGAGAGGGAAGCTTTCCTCATAGTGACCTCTACTGCTTTTGCCGGTAATCGAATATATCCATGCATCGGGTGCACCAATGAGGGAAAAACTGGCTGCAAACCGCAACGCACGCCTAGCAGCCAAACGAAGCAAGACGCTTGGCAAGTCTAGAGTGTTAATGACTAGCTAAAACAAGTTGTATCGCTCTACGTTGTTGATAAAGAGAGCGCCGCCTTCTATAATAAGCAGTGGGAACAGTATCCATGCCGTCGAACGGACTTCCCATACCCCCCATACCTCCCATTCTCTGGCCACCACAACCGCCCATACCACCCATACCGCCCATATTGCCTCCACAGAACTGTGCGAATATGTTATTGGCGTCGACAAAACCTGGTAACCTCCTCCATTACCTCCTCCGGGTCTGCCGCCGAATGAGTTGAAGCTGAAGCCACCAGGCATACCACCTATATATATATATATATATATATACGTTTTACTAAAGACGGAACAGAAAGGATTAGATGTAAGTTATTGTTGCACATGGTGGAGTGTCGCAGCAAACGAGCTTCTACTCGGACAGTACAATCATGCATATTCTTTGCAGCTCAGTTTGGGGTTCACTGCATATTGGCAGATGAAATGTATCCTCCTATTACTATAATATGACATACACCAAATTCAGAATATATAATCCACACGATTCTTCAATCAACGTTATACACTATCCTCGAACTCTGTGAGGTATGCACGCGCCAACAGTACGTGCAAGGTTCTCGATGTATTTACCTTGATCTTGGTTGAAACATGTAGAAAAGAAGCGAAAGGAGATAATCAACGTAGATACCAATGTAGCGATAGGTACCGTGGCAGTGTCGAAGTCATTTTATGTCGGCGGCTGGATCTTGCAGGAGAACATTGTAGTGCAATGCTGCAAACCAGGGGAGTGGATCAAAGGCTGGCTTATATCCGGGGTATTCTACCATTTATCACAAGTACCCTCTCTGGCTGTTCGTTTCTGTGATGCTGATGCACGTAGAGTATGGATGAAGGACTTATACAAGTATCGTAGGGCAGAAAGCTCACGACATAAGAGACCACCATAGGTGTCCGAAAGGATCTCTGTATTGATCCCATGGAATCATAGCAACGCACGTTGGAATTTGGCGATTATTACATTGTACATTAGCGCTACAGTTAGTATTTTTGATGGTATGCCAAATCCTGTTAGAGCTGACGAACAATTCAATTATATAATACGATGGATGAAATGTTACCTCACAGATAGTATTACATACAGCTTAAAAGTAGGCGGTATAAACCAACACGACGGGTTTAGCTGTGGGGTTTTGCTTTGTGCCTATGCTAGAGCAGTATCAGAAAATCCACAACTCGTGCATGATTTGGAGGCATTGTCTTCACGCGAATATGTCACAAGCGTCCAACATGATAACAGAATTAGAAAATGAATTTCCGGAACACTATTCTCGTGTATCCCTGTAAAAGAGCATCACAGACCACGTGAGTTGCGAACCAGGCAGTGAGATAAGCTTGAATGAAGCATAATATATCAACACCAATCAATAAAAGACAACATACCCCCCCCCCCTCAACACATTTATTCGTAAAAAATGGATATAGCCGAAGGGTCTTTAATTTAAATTTAGGCATATTTTGCACGATTAAGTCACTAAATGTACACAAAAAGGTTGGAATTGTCGCTATATGTACATTTGTACATATTTGATCCATATTTCAGTACATTTTTTTCGAGAAAAAGGGTGAAGGTACATTTAGTGACTTCTCCACATTTACAATGCACATTTAGCGACTTTGTTCGTTGGTCATAGATGCCTACCCTCATCTTATGTAAAATTGGTATGGGCACCGGTGCGGTTTGTTCCCATTTGGACACAAACCGACTCGCGAGAACGTGATTGCCTTAACCGATACTCTTGACTATTTCTAGACGCATCGCTGACGCTAATATGGGTGCCCCCGCCGGTGTAGGCTGGCCCGAACTACTACCTGGGCTTGCCCCCCCCCCCATTGGACTAACTCCCGCGTCATCCGCGCCTTCACTACCTTCCTCTCTACCATACACGCCTGATCTGGTTGCTGTTGGCATTCTCAGATGTCTGTGTTGGTGTGTGGGTGTTAATGGGTTAAAAATGAAGACTCTTGGTATGATTTGTGCGAAAGTGCGCGCTTCACCTACATAAAATTGAGTTCATTTACTTACTATGATAGTGTTGTTGCTTTGCTGCACTTCCGCGGGAAGTGTTTACCGTTCCTTATCGTCTGGTAGCTTGTTGCTGTGTCCCCTTTATTTCTGAGGGTTGAAAACGGTGTTTGTTTATTTCGTCATGTGTGACGTCACCTGTGCTTATTCGTCATGTGATAAATTATTTTCTCATGTGCGACCTTACCGTCACTTGTGTTTATTTCGTTATATGAGAAAATATTTTCCCATGTGTGATCGTACTGTGATGTTCGGTCCTGTTGACGTCACCTCCTGATGTTCGGTCCTGTACCTCATTGTGTTTCCAGTAGAGTCACTTCTTGAACTCTGGTCTTGTACCGAGCTGTGTCTTGTGTGGACATCACTTGATATTAGATTCTTGTTTAGTGTAATTTTATTATCCACCTTGTCACTCACTTGTACACATTGTAGCCCATGGGCTTTGTGATGCTACTGTGATGTAATTTGCACTCTTGTATGTCTACAACCCCTTCGCCCTTGTTGGCATATTTTGGTCCCTACAAAATATACTTTTGCTGTCTGTCCTACACCTCTATATGTTCGAGCATGCTTGTTTCTTGTTCGTGATCAGACTTTGTGAAAAGTAATGGAGATGGCTTGTCGTGTGATTTCCGAGTGTTGTTGTGCCACAATACCACCTTTGATTATTCGTTATTATGTGGACTTATGTTTGTTAATATGTGTGTGTACGCTAGACTGTGTGGGTACTACTTGTAACCCTATCTTGTGCGTCACTTCACCTCAGCCAACTACTGTGCTTTGGTGATTTGCTTGTACATGTCTGATATTTGACTTGTTTCTTTGGGTGACGATTGTGTCTGGTGTATGTTCCAGCCGTCGTTGTGCTTTACCCTTAATGCTCTTGTGTGAGCTGTGGTTGTTGTGTATCGTAATCGTTATTGGTACAGATCGTGTGTTGTGATTTTGCGGTACTGAATCGTTTTGACTTCCTTCAATCGTTATTTGATGCTATGTGCGTCTTGATTGATTCTGTGGGTTGTCTGATTCTTTTTATTTGCGTTTGTACTTGTTTGGCACTTCACTTCTTGTTAACTGCCGTTGTGTGCTTATTGTACTTAGTCTAGGTCATGTATTGTCTCTGTAATCTCACATCTGGCTCAATTTATCACTTTGGTGTTGTCAATCTTGAACTCTTACTAGTTGTTCGAGTCTTTGTTCATGTGTTATGCCAGTTCCCGTGTACTGCATCTTTGTGAGTGGCTTGTATACCAGCGGTTGTGTATGTTTTGTTCTTGTTTTGTGTTCATTTGACCTGACACTGTTCTTAGCATGTGATCTTGAATTGATCTATTGTTTGTGAATTTATCTTCTGGAATGACTAGCTGTTTTAGTGTTCCTTCGTCTTTTAAGCATGTGCATGTTCTGTTGGTTCGTTATCGTAGAGACTGGTATACTTCTCCTACTTAACTATGCTCATGTCTTTCCGAAATGCTCCGAAATTTAGATTTGATGGTTGTAAATCCTACGATCTCTGTGAGTTTTACTATATGTTGTTACGTTGTTATTGTTTTTGTGTACCACTATTGTCTTGTGTTTGTCTTCTTGTGTCTATGCTTGCACAGATGTTCTGAGCTAATTCTCTTGTGTCACGTATATTCTGCTATTGTTCTCTAGGAGAGCTGTGTGAAGTGATATGGTTTCTTTTTGTGATCATGACATCAGGTTATTTTCTTGTTCGAAAACACAGAAAATATCCAACATTGATGAAATGAACACTGTGATAGCTCTTCCATTTTTTCACTGTTTTAGCCCCCTTACTTAACCAATTTGCACTGAACACGTTACTGAGTAATTTTAGAACAACTCACTCCAACAATATAACAATATATATAGTTATGAACACGCTACTTGCATCTGTATATTTTAGAACAGCACCTTCACCTACGTTTCAAATGTGCACCCGCTTTGGTTACCTTGCTTGTCCTTCTTCTTCGTTTCTCAAGCTGTCTTCATGTCTACTTTGCTTCTGACCTCTGGTCGTTTAGAGTCTTATTTCCTCTTCCCTTTTGCGGTCCGAGTTTTTCTGGCCTCTTCGTTGACACTTCTTCCGGTCTAGGTCTCTCTTCTTAGTTGTTGGAACCACTTCTAATGAAGTTTATGCCTTTCTGAGTCACCTAGTGCGTTACTTCACTTGTATGTTCTTTTTGGTTGTAGAGTGTAAATTGTTAGACTTTAAGAAAGGATATTGTAAAAAATGTAGAGTATGGAGAGTAGCTGAAAGGTACGAGACAAGGGAATACAATAGTCCTCTTCTCAAATACGGTTATCTAAGCTAGGAAAAGTCCCTAGTCTGGGAGAACTGAACTGAGTCCCTATTTGTGTGTTCACAAGACTCAGGATTTACTTGAGTGTGTCTCTCACACGCGGGAGTCCCGATATAGCTTACCGGTTCTACCGCTAATATTTCTCATGACTCTAATATCAGAAATATTCGAATCCTAATTCCAAAACTCAGTATTTGATTTTTCTGGGATTTGGGATTTGTATTGTCTTTTTGATAATCTGCTTCCTAGATGCTACAACCGACGCAATGTCTTTATACCGTTGCGGAGTCGGCCAGTCCAGGAGCTTCGCCTGCTTCTCGCAAAATGGCACTTCGCCGGATTGAGTTTGAAGCTGTGGTATGTGAGACGTCTAATCACTTCCTTCACCGTCGCCATATGTTCGGTGTGGTCGTCGCTGGCAATTATTATATCATATATTTAATGGTGCATCAGAAGCTCATTGAGGATAGTGGTCAACGTGCGCTGAGATTGTTGCGTCAACACATGTAGACCGAAAGGTGCCGATGTAAACGAGTATTGATATCTCACCTGTGTGAAGCTGAACAAATATCTTGAATCCGGATGGATTGGCAGCCTATGATACGCAGCCGATATGTCTAGGGTCGTGTAATACTTCGTGCTTTGCAGAGTGAGATAATCTCCTTGAGCTTCGGTATAAGGAATTAGTCCCCCGGGATAAGTGCATTGTGGAAACAGACCCTCACCTTCTACACCTTCCCCTCACTGTTAAATGTCGGTACTACCAACAACGGAAGATTGTCCGTCGTCGGTGTCGTGCGCTTCGTGATTATTATGTCCTTCAATCATTTTTGGACATGCTCGTCGACATACGGTAGCCATCTATCTGACACGAAGCTGCGTGTAGATCTCCGCATGCTCATCACTTGGTCTAGTGTAACCGGAACTGCTACCTCGCTCCCCTCGAGGCGACGGCGTGCGATGTTCGCAATAGTCGCATTTGTTCGACTCTAGTTCTGCTGTTAATCGTTGTCGAGCGCAAGCCGGTTCCGTTATATTAGGAGCTTGACGTCGTGGTATGGGTTCCAGTAATGTATCCAACTCCGTAAGGTCTATCGGAGCGAGGGATGATTGAATACCCCCTACATACAGTCCAAGGCCTTTCATAATGTCTTGCCCCAAGATAATGTCTATACCAGTTGGTAAATTCAACAGTTCCAGTGAACCATTTATAACGTATGGGTAAAAATTTCGTCGTCCCCAGTCGTGGAGTTCGTACCGCCTTGACAGCAAAATAGATAAACGATCCAGGTGGTGCTGGAGTTATAGGACGGCCTAATAGTTCTGCGGATGTCGTCGCAATGTAGCTTTTGTTTGCTCCCGAATCTACTAATGCCCTGAACATGCGCCCGTTCAGTTGTAGTTGTATATAGATCCGGTTATCCGTTGTGAGTAACGGTCTTTAATTGCCCTTACCTCACTAACAGTATTAACAAATACGAAAGCTACATCCGCGTCCGACACCTTTACCTATCAGAGCTCCTCTGGTGCTGGAGTCCATATGGACTGGTCAGGGTTGGTTGGGCGATGAATCATCATTGTAATCGTCGGCAAGGATTGCACTAATGTGTGTCTCTATTGCTGGCATCGGCAGTGTCCCTGCGTCATTCTGTGTGATTGTGTTGATCTGAGTAGGTATC
>NW_014039891.1:0-6120 GCF_001186125.1 Sphaeroforma arctica JP610 | reverse complement strand
CCCCCCCTGTGGCCTACGATTGGCTAAGCGAGCCGAAGTGCGTATCTGCGTCTTTTGTATGCCAGGGCACAACAGTTGAAGCAGTTCGTGTGTTTTCAAGAGTTGCCATTTCGGGTGTAGCTGTAGCGTACGATCGTATGTACGCGATCCCAACGTGTCCTCTAGGAGATACAATGGTTCAAAAGGTTCTGTTGAAATTCGGCGTCCGTCTGACAACGTTCGCGGGCTCGTCGGTGGTTTTCCATTATTGGTACGCTGGCCAACTTGATGTGGCCCTTGGCAAGCTTACGAAGGGTTGTGTCCACAGTAGCTCGGGTCTCATGCGAGCATATCTTAGTGATCTGTAACTCAGGTGACCACGCTACCAATCGCCGAAGATTCGACTTGATGTAGTCGAGCGTTGACTGTTCCGCCTTGAAGTGATTTAGTACTTTATAAAACCACCGTAGGCTCTATACCTCATCCAGCCCAGACATTCTTAAAGGCTTCAAGAAGCGCTCCTTTCGTATCCCTCTCCATAATATTATGTAGGTGATAACGGTTCGAAGGCCATTCTGGCCAACTCCGTGGTTAACGTGGTTCTCGCTTGTCAACCAGTCAGGACTCGTGTGTCGCGCATAGGGTTTCCAGTATACCATGTAATGCTTCAGATCGCAGTAAGTTGTTGTCTTCCACTGCTCGACACAGCTTCTCCGACAGTTTCATTTTGCGTGCATTTTGAGCCTGGCGATTAGCTAAAATACTCTCTGGAGTAGGTGCTGGTGGGAAGAGGGCCGTCTCCTTGCTTCCTTGTGGTGAGATGTTATCCCGTAAGGGTTCGTATCGTCGAGCCTAGGTGGTCATGTAGGTTACACAGGAAATTTGACCGTGCGGATTCTGTTGTGCCCGCTGCTACTCATGCACGAACTCCTTAAGAGTCGGTACATCATTACCTGAAGACTGATCATCGGATTCCTGAGAAAAACTCTTTGGAGTAGGTGCTGGTGGGACGGGGGCCCTCTCCTTGCTTAATTGTGGTGAGATGTTATCCCGTAGGGATCCGTATCGTCGAGCCTAGGCGGTTGTGTAGATTACGCAGGGAATCTTGACCGGATGGGTTCTGTTGTGCCCGCTGCTACTCATGCAATTCCTTAAGACTCGGTGCATCATTACCTAAAGACTGATCATCGGACACCCGAAACTGGTATCCTAGTCCTCGATGTTGACGACCGAGACCCTTGTTCCGAAGTGCTGGGGTATCTTCCTTGGGTGACTCCCTGTCTGACCCTTGGTAATCCGCCTCCAACGGTTGGCGACCGCCCTGTAGAACAGGATGTGGTTGTCATGGATGTGTGCGATGTAAGCGCTGTTCTTACTGTTCGAGTAAAGACTGTTGCTTGGTCAATAGCTCTATAAGTTGCTGTGAGGAACTTTGGCTATTCCCGACCCCTGGTCTGTTGTAGCGCCGACGGGTGGCGTGGGCGCTTTGCCGGCGGAAGACGCTGGTTGCTATCGCTAGTTACAGCCTTGCTGTTCTCCTTAAGGTGTCGCTGAACCGACGGTTGTTGGTCTGAGGACGTAGCTCCAGAGCTTGCTGAAGACGAACTGGCTGACAACCCGGTATTCACTACATATTCACGAATACCCGCTTGCTCCTCATTCGTCTGTTGGTCAGAAATCACTGCTCGTCTGTCTTTGGTTGCCTTCTCCTGCCTCTGTGGGGTACTGGTTTTCCTTGCACGGTGTTGTCCTTGCGTGGCTAGGGAAGATCGTCGCGAGGTAGCCTAATTCTCTTGATGTTGATCATCCTGCTGGTCCGTTCGCTTGTGATTGACTTTGAGCGTCACCCTGTGATCTACTGCGTTTCGTTTCAGTAAGGTGGTTACCATCACGAATTCAACGTTCAGGTGGAAGATGTTGTTATCGGCGGCTTTGGCAAGGGTACGTCATACTAGTAGAGGTCGTTTGGAGTGATAGAGCAACTGCCTGAGCTCAATCGACCGTATCAAGAAATCAAGAACTCATCTTGATGTTCATCCTTCACGCCCGACTCGGATAATTATTTTCTCTAATTGTCTTCAAGCCATTGCTCTTCCTTTATGCCCTCATTCATTACTTACTCCCTAATCAATTGCTACCTAATTACTACCTAATTGGGTTGATTACTGCCTTGCTATAGAACTGAATAATGGCGACCGTGTACTCGATATGACGAGTTGTATGACGCCGAAAGGAACCACTTCCATCGTATACCTAATGTTTGCACTCATATACACACAATTTTATCATTGACACGTCATGTACCCAAAATCACAACTTAGTCCGCCATGTATTGTCCCCAGCGTGGATTGAATTAGTACTCAGTGTCGTTCTAGTGTCCAACATCACTCTAACTAATATGTCTGAGGGATTCCCACAGTTTTATGCACTTCTTGTATCCGTCACGCCCTCATTTCTTTCGTATACTATTTAACTTTCGACGTTGTGAATGTCATGTGACTATCCTACGTCCTTCCCCCTCTTAGACTTATTGTCATAAGATTGATATACTTTAGTGTTGTCCCTAGGTTGTGCCGCGACGTGTTAGCTAATGTAATTAAGTATTGATCTACTACACTTGTACTTGCCTAGTTATACCATCGATGGAGGGTCGTAACAACCTTAAGGGTTTTAAACAACCTTAAGGTGTGTGTGCAATCATCTACTCTCGTTGACTAAATTTACTGCCACCTTCTCTTGGTTCCGAATTGTTTGCCTCTTGACCCGAGTTTATTCTGCCTTGTCCTATTTCGATCTTACTACTGGACAACTTACTACCGTAGGTATCTAATGATTCTTCTATACCCATTTACCAATAAAGCCTATTATATCTTCTATTATGGGTTCCATGACTATTACTAACCTCGGTAGATTATATTAAACCCCGCTTCACACTTATTAAGACACGTATACTCCACCTCTTACGCACGATAATTGCTACTGTTTCAATACTCTGATAAAAATAACACACTTCTATCACTTATTTGCTCTGGCATGGCTATCATTTATTTGCTCTGGCATAGTGGTCGACTGATTCTAACTTCTGATTGTTGCTGTATGAATTGTCTCTTCCCTTTCGTGTCGTTTCTAAGGTTGTGACTGTTGGCTGTTTGTTGTTGTGCTAAACCATTGCTCCTCTCTTGCTCGTTATGTATCAGTAGAACCCCCCGCGTTTGTCGTGTCCTGAACATACTCAACGTCGCGTGTCTGACACCTATATACTGTCAGGTTTCTGGTGTTAGTAGTCAGTCCGATACTATATACGTCGCTGCTACTGTCTTCGAGTAGTGCAGGCGTTGATTCACTGGTTTTACTGCTGATGAAGCCACTGTACAAATTGTGCGTTCGATTAGGTCGATCTTCATTAGTGCATTTCCTTGACTCATCTTGATGGCTACCATCTAAATCTCGTCTAGGCTCTTGAACGATATTTCTCTATCTTCTCTAGTCAAGTATACAATATAAATTACGGCGGTAGAAAAACATCAAACTGTCTTGAAGTACCCAACCTTCTCAACAAGAAGTCAGCAATACTTCTAGACATGGACATTCTACCATACCTGGACATATCTCTAGCGGGGATAATCAATCCACTCATACCCACGGATGCCAAATGGGAATTACTTCTTACACCACACGAAGACGACCCTAAACATCAAGAATGAGGCAGCACGTGCAAACCCTGCAAATTTGTTCAAGAAATTAAACGCGGACTGTTTCATTTCAGAGAGAGTATCATTAAGAAAGCTCAATTGCTTTGCATGAATATCCTTTGTCTATGTTATAGTTAAGGTCAGGGTTGCGACGAAAAACGGCAAAACATATTCGGACCATAGTAGGTGTCGGAGACCCACAGAGGTGTTACCCGTGTGAGCACTACGGTGAGATTTCCGCGAGTGCTTATTAGGCGTTCACTTCATAGCTGCCATATCCCATATAAACCATCATCATACAGCTTGTGACAGCCCTAGTAATCATAGGCGTCTTGCTGGTCCCAAGTACCCACGCTGGTGTTATGGGGACACAGAAAAGCGATAGGCGTCAACTGGCTTTGGCAGGCGTGAGGCCTAGAACGGAGTGTCTGGGATCGGGGCCGGCAGGAGTTGTCTGGAGGGATGCTGAAGCGGTTAGACTTCTTGGTGTTGAGGCCTAGGAGGTTATTCTAACTGGCGCAACTGAGCACGCTGGTGCAAGAGACGCTGCCGTAGGACAGCCGTCGTTAAGGGCTGCTTCACCGAGGGCCATCACCTGGAGAGGCGCTGGACATGGGAGCTCTCGAGCTCGACAAGGTACCAACACAGGGCAATGCGTTGCAGTCGTTCGTTCATTCATCCACAAGGCTGTAGGCAATCTGCAGGGCGGAATTCTTTGCTTTGCTTCAATTTTTTTTTTTCGCATGGGGTTGAACTTTCTCATTATGATCATAAGGAAGTCCTATCCTCAGGTGTGGTATCGCGTTTGAAGAAACGCTCTACCTGAGGCACGATAGAATCGTCCAGGAAGAATAGCAACTTAGAGAGTTGTGGGGAGCGCCTATTACCAATAGCTTTGCCCAGCATTTACGAAGGCCTTGAAGCGATAGAGTCGCGGACACGGTTGGTCCATGTAGAGATGGGCACCGCATTCTGAAACAAAGCTTGTACGGGGTACGCTCGTCAATGTAAGATATGGAAAAGATCACGATCACAGTGGGTAAGTAGTTAATTTTAAAGACTAGCTCGTTATTGTGTGCCAACTAGAAAAAGAAAACCAGAGGTGATAAATCGTGGGGCGACAGTTGGAAAGTTAGGTAGAAACTCCAAAAAGAAAAATAAAGTAAATAAAAAAAAGACTATGCCAAACAAAGGAATCACTATTGTTAAGTAGTGTGTAGGACTCAAGATCAGGTAGTAGTTGGAAGCTGGTGCTGTTGGGCTGAGGTAGGACTGTTACCAGGTGGGGCGATGGGCGGGTGACCGCCGAGTACTAACCTCGTAAAGTGGGCTAGGACAGTAGTGTAATTGTAAGACAGATGAACTTAGGCAATGGAGTATAATATGCCAGGTTTAATACACTGATGCTATTGGTCCACTTTACGTAGCAAAGGGAGACTAACTACCAGGGGTTTAGGTTATATACCGGGTCATAGTCATGTCCTAGGTTCCGGTCTTTATGGCCCATGCTGGCCGACACAGACAGCGGTTCAATTATTGACGAACAATAAGGTCCCAAAGTTCGGTACTAAGTTGGCAGGGTCTTTTTTTGTTTTGTTTTTGAAAACTGTACATGTCAACTTGTCAAGTAGTGTCGCTCAGTGGGAACTTGCTGTTCGACTTGTGATTTCGATATTTTGAATATGCCGGGATACACCAAGCTCATAACATAATGGATTGGGCAGAACTAAAATAGACCAACTTCAAGTTCATTTCTCAGTCGTTATTTTTAAATATAGTACAAGTTCAAGCTATATGGCTGAATGGTACAATATTAAAGTCTAAAAATAAATAATCACTAAAGCTCCAGCCTCCAGAAAACCCCCGTCATCAATTTTTCTTGTGACAATCTCGCGACTCGCGTCACGCATGCTATTTATAACAATTCTGTTATTTTTTAGGAGGCTACGAACAGTTATATGTAAATAACACAATTGTGTGATATTTACACAACTATACTGTAGTGCCACATATACTTAGTAAGTGATATTTATGGAAATATCTATAGTTCATATATTGAACCGCTGAATATCACAGAACTCTTATATCATTCTAAGCTTTACCACTAGCCATCAAAATTACATACCACTTCAATTTATAAACAGTCTAAAATAAAATAAGCCATTCACGCCATCTCTTGTTGTTTCTGAAGGTTCGATTTCAGGTTATATATATATATATATATATATATATACACACACACACACACATATATATATATATGCACATACATATACATATGTATATATATATACACATACAGATGCATATATATATATATATATATATATATATATATATATATACATTTATAAATATATACATACTTATATATATATATATATATATGTGTGTGTGTCTGTATATATATATATATATATATATATATATATGTATATATATATAGTGG
>NW_014039892.1:48646-51793 GCF_001186125.1 Sphaeroforma arctica JP610 | reverse complement strand
GTGTGTGTGAGAGAGAGAGAGAGAGAGTGTGTGTGTGTGTGTGCGCGCGTGCGTGTGTGCGTCTATATATATATATACATATACATATGCATACCTTGATGAGACGATGTAGGGGAACTTCTCGCCCCCAAATTGCCTGGTATCTGGCACTTCCAGCGACTGCACTCTGAGGCTCATGGTGGTGTCGTATGTGCGTTTGAAAATGTCGAATGTGCCACCGGTGACTGTGACTGTGGCTAAGGCTGTTGCTCCTGAGCTGTCTCCGATCGATAAGCACACAGCACCGATCTCAAAGTGGGCATTCATAAGCACCTGGTACATTGAGTCAGTAAAAAGGATGAGATAGGTGAGTGTGGGTGTGTGTGTGGTTGTTTGAGTGTATGCAGGTGATGTGTGTGTGTGTGTGTTTGGGTGTATGTGTGTGTGTGTTTGTATATATATATATATATATATAGAAAACCACGATTATCTGAGAAAAAAGCCTCCTCCATACTCACCTTCTTAACGAGCTCTTCAATGGCCTTCTCTCCCATTCTATTGGCTGATTTGGCGTCGGCAATAAGCCCGGCCAATAGAATGTCCTCGGGCACTTCCGCGCCCAAATCTTCGGAGGCTTTTGATTGGTTTACAGACTGTCCTGATTTTGTATGGCTCAATTGCGAGTCACCTCCGGTTGGTGCCGAACTTCGGGGTGCTGGTGGAGGTGCACGTGGTGTTTTCAAGGCCCCTTTAAAGGCCTGTAGTAGATTGAGAATCTTGCCGTCGGTGGCGTGCATGCTCAGCCGTGGCAGTGTGGCGGAGACCTTCATATCCGCGTATTCTAAAAATAGAACAGGTGCAAAATTGACCAAAAGTTAGATCACGGGTGCATTAATAGGGATGTGTAAAGGCTTGTAGTAGGTTGAGAACCGCGCCATCTGCGGCGTCTATGCTCAGTCGTGGCGGCTGCAGCAGCAATCAATGGCGTATGTATCTGCCGAATATCTGCCATTGGGTGTAAGGGGGTGTATAAGTGAGTGTGTGTGTGTGTAAGGGGGTGTATAAGTGAGTGTGTGTGTGTAAGGGGGTGTATAAGTGAGTGAGTGTGTGTGTGTGTGGGGGGGGGGTCGTAGTTGCGTCGATTGTATCTATCTACTCGGTCGTCCTGTCGGTCATGATCACCGTGACTATCGTAGCGGTATTGGTAGCGGTTGTTTTTGTTGTAACGTTCCCGCACGTGTACGGTGTAGCCACGATTTGAAGCAGCTCTGTCCTTGTTCTGTTCTTGGACATGTATCTGTAGTCTCTCCTGTCGTATCCAGGATCAGACCTGTCAATCATTCGACCTTACGATTTACGTCCGTCGTACCATCGACGGATGGACAAGTCTGATGTTTGGTACGACATGAGAGACTATAGATACATGTCCCAAGAACAGAACAAGGACAAGCATCGTCGACCTGATTTAAATCGTGGCTAGCGTACACGTGCGGAACAATACAACCGAACCAACGGCTGCCACTACCGCTACGATAGTCACGGTGATCATGACCAACGGGACTACGTCAGCTTAATCTATTTAAAGAACGGGTGCAAATCAGACCAAAAGTCGAGTTTTCGGGTGCAGTACAAGGACTACTGAAGGATTATAGTAAATTGAGTATCTTGTCGTCTGTTGTGTGAATGCTCGGCCGTGGCAACGTGGCGGAGACCTTCAAGTGTGCTTATTCTATAAATAGGATGGGTGCGATCCAGCCCATAATCTAAATCATGAGTAGTATTCTATAAATAGGATGGGTGCAATTCGGCCCATAATCTAAATCATTCGTAAAATTATATAAATAGGATGGGTGCAATTCAGCCCATAGTCTAAATCACGAGTGCGTAATAAGACATACTAGAGTACAGCCCACCATTGAACTCTGTGATAAGATTCCTTACCGCCAGCGCCATGCCGAGCTTGTCCACCACATTGACCCCAACCCGCTGTCCCTCCACACACACTCGTTAATAGTACTACCACTCGCCTATTCAATCACACAACACTCACTCACTCGTTAATAGTCCAAACACTCGCCTTTTCCATCACACAACACACGCACACTCGTTAATAGTCCAACCACTCCCCTATCTCATCACACAACACACACACACGCGCGTTAGACAGCCGTAAAAGCACCCCTGCAGACAGCAACACACCATTCAATTCCGTGATGAGGTTCTCCACCGCCAGCGTCATGCTGAACTTGTCCACCACATTCACCACAGCCCCTTCGTCCTCGGCCTTGTCCTCTCTCGCACCCGTTGCCATGCCAACGGGTGCTGTGGCATCAGATGTGTTGACGGTCTCTCGCCAGTCCGAGTTCGCCTGACACACCAACACCTGTGCATTGCTGAGTGTGAGCGTGTACTTGTCGTACAGCAGCGCTTCCATCTCTTCGGGAGTGTGTTTGGTTCCTGAGGTGTGTATGTATGTACGTGTATGTGGACGGTTGAGTGTGCATGTACGTGTATGTGGACAGTTGAGAGTGTATGTACGTGTATGTGAACAGTTGAGAGTGCATGTACGTGTATGTGGACAGTTGAGTGTGCATGTACGTGTATGTGGACGGCTGCGTGTGCATGTACGTGTATGTGGACAGTTGAGTGTACATGTACGTGTATGTGGACAGTTGAGTGTGCATGTACGTGTATGTGGACGGCTGAGTGTGCATGTACGTGTATGTGGACAGTTGAGTGTGCATGTACGTGTATGTGAACAGTTGAGTGTGCATGTAGGTGTATGTGGACAGTTGAGTGTGCATGTACGTGTATGTATACAGCTGAGTGTACATGTACGTGTATGTGGACGATTGAGTAGATATATTTGAGTATAACGTACGCAGATGAAAGCTCGTGTGTGTAGTAGATATGTATTGGCTTACGGATTGATAGTACACCCAAGGACCTTCAAACGATGGTGTCGGTACCCATTTCGATAACTGTATTTTGGCAGCAACACCCAAATTCACACAAGAGTGCCTTATATGTATATATGAATGTCTGGTATGTGTCGTATATGTATGTTTAGATAGGTATATATTATATTATTGTACGTTTAGATCGATATCTACACAGAGTCTGTTGGCATCGCTTGTATGTATATACGTACATATATATATAGAAATA
>NW_014039892.1:44331-46352 GCF_001186125.1 Sphaeroforma arctica JP610 | reverse complement strand
CATATACATATTCATATACATATACATATACATATACATATACATATACACATATTATACATATACATATACATATACATATACATATACATATACATATACATATACATATACATATACATATACATATACATATACATATACATATACATATACATATACATATACATATACATACACATATGCATATACATATACATATACATATACATATACATAAAAAATATACATATACATACACATATGCATATACATATACATACACATATGCATATACTGGGCACTCACCTGAAGCTCGTCGGGGATGGTGAAGAATGTGACCAGTCGATTGAGGAATGCTTGATTGTATACCATCACCTGTGAAATAGAAAGTACACGAATTAAAAACCCTAAACCCTAAAACAATAGTGTATCAATTGAGCCTGATATTATATAGTAAATGGAGTCACATAAGTCAATAGTTCATATACTGAATTAAGTTGTACAAGTCCAATAGTACATATACTTCATTATGTCGTACAAGTCTATAGTATATATACTGAATTAAGCCAAGTACGTCAATAGTACTGCACTAAATTGCCTCAATTACATCAATAGTCAATTGAGTCAATGATATATATATACTGAATCGAGTATATATATATATATATGTATATATATATATATATACATACCAGTGCCCGTGAATTAACCACCAAGCGCTTGTCAGCCTTCCTGTCGAGTGGATTGTCGTCTAACATCAGAGAAAACAATGGCTTGCGTTCCTCTTTAATCAGCAACGCACTCATCCGTTTGGCTGAGGTGACCTTCTTATCCGACAAAAGTGAGGCTAGTCCCTGTGTATGATCAAGTAGTGAGATTCTGTGGGTTTGTACCGGAGATTGTGTTAAGTATGTTTATATAATATATTGTGCTCAAGTATGTTTATATAATATATCGTGCTTAAGTATGTTTATATAAAAGTGGTAACCACAATATAAACCGATACACTCTTTGTGTGTACACCCACATTTGACTTGTGGCATATGTCAGATGCACTACTGATTTTTAATACGGCCGACCATTCGAGTTACATTAATGTTGAGTTGCGTTAACGCCATAGCAAATAGTACGTTTACGTAAGATTCGACGTATAACTTTTTAGCGTAAAATCGCACACATCATCACGGTTTCAGTTTGTGACAAGTATAAATAAGTATGCGTAATGCAAGACTATTACGTTTTTGTACACGCCATAGGCCAAAAGATGAATTGAAATTGTCACTTCGTTTGTAATAGGCCAGCAAGGTACACACTCAGTACAAATAAAAAGTATAAGCAAGTACGTAAACTCAGACTCTGTACGTACACTTACGTAAACACTATACCTACCATTGACAGCTGTGACTCTATACATACACTTACGTTTAAATTCTTACTCTTTACGTACACTAACTAAAACACTATACCTACCATAGACCGCTGTGACTCTATACATAAACTTACATTTAAATTCATTTTCTTTACGTACACTAACTTAAACACTATACCTACCATAGACAGCTGTGACTATATACATACACTTACATTTAAATTCATACTATTTACGTACACCCACTTAACCACTATACCTACCATAGACATCTGTGACTCTATACATACACTTACGTTTAAATTCATACTATTTACGTACACTTACTTAAACACTATACCTACCATAGACCGCTGTGAGTCTCGCCTGGGCAGGCTTCCCGCATCTCTTGGCTCAATAACTGCCTTGAAGTGCGTGCTATCTGAGTACAGGTCATTGCAGTAGAGCCCACCCAGAGACAGTTCGGTACATGTGTTGTCACTACCCACACGACGCCGTACGTTGGCGTGCAGATCCTCCCAGACCAGCTCTGCGATGGGGATGTCCTTATTATCCTGTGGATTGCAAGAAAATGGTATGTATATATACATAAATATACAGAATATATATATATATAAATATATATATATACATATATATATATATATATATGTATGTGTGTGTGTGTGTG
>NW_014039892.1:41180-42743 GCF_001186125.1 Sphaeroforma arctica JP610 | reverse complement strand
CATCTATACGACGCTACTTGCCATTATATATATATATATAGGCCAATCAATACATGTATAGCTTATGCATTGCGTATCCAGCCTAACTCACCGGAAGTATCGAATATCCTCGAAAGTGAGTTCCTTCTCCAAACGCTCCAGTACTTTTGTAACGGATTCTGGGACCGGTAATTGGGTCTCTTTGACCACATACGCAGAGATGTACTCGATTTTAGCCAATCGCCTACTTTTGAAATACGCCCACGTGTACCGTCTGCATTGGTTATGGTTTAGGGGTTAGGGTTTAAGGTTTAGGGTTTAGACTTTAGTATTTAGAGTTTTAGGGGTTTAACGATCGCACTGTAACCCTAAATGGTTTCAAAAGGCGAACAAATTAAGGTGTGAAAACGGCTTTTTGTTTTATTAGGGATTTTGGGGACTGCTAGTTGTTTGGATGTATAGTCAAGGGTGTGGAGTTGCAGGAATGGATAGAGAACAAAATGCGACTGATTTTGCAAAATAAAGGGAAAATGAGATTGAAAAACGGAAAAAAATGAATCTGCATATAATTCATGTACTGCGATATAGATGGCTGGCCGTCATACGAACAAAAAACCCAACATGCACAGTACTTGGAATTCTCCACACACACACAAAAAAGTGGACAACCCCTACTTTACAAGTTTAGGGCCGGACAGGACAAGTGCGTGCTACTGCCGCAAATGTATGTTGTGTTGTATGGCTGGTTTGCTAAACGGATACACTTCTCACTATTACAGCATACCTACTGCCATCTCCAATGTCGTACCTGACACATGCCAACGCATATTGTATAAATAGATAAATGCCACATGCCAAAGCACATTCTATAAATAGATACATGACACATGCCAACGCATATTCTAGAAATAGATACATGACAAATGCCAGAACATTCTATAGATAGATACATGACACATGCCAAAGCATATTGTATAAATAGATACATGACACATGCCAAAGCATATTCTATAAATAGATAAACGTCCTATTAATAGACCATACTTGTTGTGTTCCCTAATGCCGTGCCTGACGCAGTCCAATGCAGATTTTATACATAGATGCCTGTTCTAATAATAGACTTGTTGCGTTCTCTAATGTCAAGACTGACGTATGCGAGAGACTACTATATAAGAGGATAGATGTCCTATTAATACACCATACTCGTTGCATTCTGACTGGCTCATACCAAAGCATATTCTATGAATAGGTGCATGCTCTATAAATAGATGCATATTCTATGAATAGATGGATGTTCTATAAATAAATACATATTCTTTGACTAGATGCATATTCTATATAAAAATACATATTTTATAAATAGATGCAGATTCAATAAGAAGACTATACCTGTTGCGTTCTCTGATGTCATGCCTGACGCAGTCCAGCGCAAACTTCCATCGACCGGCCGCAGAGGGAGTGCCTGTCGGAAGCAACAGCGTTTATTTCAATATTTAAAGCACAAGTATGCTTAAAACGTACAAACAAAGTAAAGACATGATATTCCGCCTCACAAAACCGTATGGTACTATATACTATCAGTAA
>NW_014039892.1:36720-38744 GCF_001186125.1 Sphaeroforma arctica JP610 | reverse complement strand
GTATGTATATATATATAGTATATATATATATATATATATATATATATATATATATATATATATATATATATATATATATATATATATATATATATATATGTGTGTGTGTGTGTGTGTGTGTGTGTCGACACGCACAAAAGGCATGAATTGACATCTCATCGTGCTTTATCGGTGTCTAGGCGGTAGATAGACGGCTGCATGAATATGTTGAATATGTTTATATATTCATATACTTAATATGTATGCACATACCTATATGTATGTATAAGTACAATATATTTATATTTAAACATCGTGCAATACGGGCGTGCAAACACACCACGCCGGAGTCAAAAAAACATACCTCTCAATATCAGCGGGAGGGTTGTTATGGCAACCTTGACCTCTACCTTCGGCATAGACGTGTCCAGTGGGCGTGTGCGGTTGAGTTTGACTTTCGCATTACACGAAATGGGTTTGATCAGATACTGCATGGGCCCGTCTAAACCTGGTGTATACCAATAAAAGGTTAAGTTTTCGGGAGTTATAGGGTTTGGGAATCCAGGTAGGAGCGTAGGGTTTAGCTGGTTTTTCATGATGGAAAGTACGTAACTTCGCTTACCACAAGATGGGCTTATCCAGGCACTTTCTGCGCGCGTGTAAACCTGGTTTATACCGAGAAACATACGCATGCAAACCTCTGTTACACATGTGAGATAAAAAGGCGCTAGTTTCTTGTCCCTTTCCACTCACCACCTGCTGCCATGAGATAAGATGACCATAGAGTTTTACCGCTTAAGGCCCACCTTCTGCAGCCTGCAAGGTTCTGTTTCACACACGAGATAATAAGACTCTATTTTCTCACCTTGTTTCACAAGAGATAATAAGGCGCTATTTTCTCACCCCTATAGACTCACCTTCTACTGGTTTCTTGCCCTTGCCCACCATGCTCTGCATCCGCCCGTAGAATTCGCTATCGGGACAGTTCGCCGGAAAAACAACGTCGCCAGTCTATAAATAGAACATATATTAATAGAGCAGTTACTGTTAGCCTGACATGGGATAGCGGTAGGAGCGACCGGACGAGACCACACCACCAGTAACCAACACAAATCATAGCACGCGAGAGATTTGTACTCATACAGCTACACACACGCATAGACACCAATACCTACTCAGCATAGTACACAAACTAAGTTGACGTATAAGCAGCCCCGCACGCCGCACAGACCACCTGTCACACCTATAACGCATGTATGTTGATACACACGCACAGACAGATACACGTCTCCCTGCGAAAGCACACTCACACGCGCAAGTATACGCATAGTACAACTGACATCCATACCATATTAATACAGCAAGCACATGTCCTTCACACTCAGCAGCTGGCAATTGACAGGCGCGCTGAGCTGCAGACCCACCCAGACCAGTGCGCAACCAAAACCCAACAATAAAGACATGCACACACATACTTCCACACATATTCCTGAGTATACACACGCACCTACACGCATACACACAAACTCTATACAATAGGTTATGAGTGATCATACTGCATATTATATATTATATGGTCCAATTCTACTGTATCAATGCTCTGCTATATACAAGCTTAGGGTTTAGGGTTTTAGGGTTTTTAGGGTTTAGGGGTTGCTCAGAATGCTACCATACCACATTGATGTAACAAGCGATGTCTTTCACATCCAGCAGCTTGTAATTGACAGGCGCGCTGAGCTGCAGAAACCCCTCTGACCAATGAGAGTCCGTTGACTGTGCCTCGAAACTGCCCAACGTCACACCGGCACTCAGTGTTTGGCCTGGGATGGAGGTCGTGTCTTCGTATCTAAGATGTACATCTTGCACAACAACCTGTACGTATGTGTTAAAACCTACGTGCATATCAGGCTTACAATGGTTGCAATCGTCCTATGCGTAATGTATGAATGACCACCTACCGTCGCCCACGCACCCAGAGTTTTGGCCTGTGACCGATGTGGCATTTTTTGTATTTCCCGTTTTGAGCGAATTATATCGATATATAC
>NW_014039892.1:5939-10600 GCF_001186125.1 Sphaeroforma arctica JP610 | reverse complement strand
CCCTAGAAGACTTAAGTTCTTCTTGCGTACTGCATCAACGGTTGATGCAGATGATTGGCCGTACCACCTTAAGTGGGTACAAACACAGATGAACGAGTGTGCTGATCCGGTTACAGAAACTACACCCGCTCCCTATTTTTGTGGCAGATATAGTGAGTTACAAATACCCTTTAATAAGAACGAACCTGATCACCATGAGTTACCATGGTTAGAGAAGGTACAACGTATTTATAACGTTGTATATCCTTGCTTGCGAGAGACACGTAATATGGCCTTGTTAAAAAGGCAAAATAGATGGAATGCTACCAAAACGATAGCAGATTATCAGGTTGGAGACAAAGTTAACATCAGTCAACGTAATTCCGATGCTACTGTACTAACATCGAAATGGATAGGTCCATACATAATCTCTGTAGCCGGCACTAAAAGTGGAACCTATGAGGTTAATAACCCCGACGGTTCTAGTGCTTTAAATATAGGCACTTGTCGGATTCCGACTACTAAGATTATTCTCGCAAGAAAACATGATTCTACTGCACCTCTTGACCGCTCCGAATTGAAAGATATTATATGGAGAACGGAAAAAGGAGAATATAAATACTATCGTACACGCTTTATAGACGGTACAATCGCTGAGTTAACTTCAGACGCTTTTGACAATCAGGACTATCTAAATGCCTTTAACAGAAAATGAAGTAAACGCCTACATAAGTCACAGACTGAAAAATATAGAATGCTCTCACGTACTCTTGAAAGTACGTAAACTCTTAAATGGATTTTAACGCTTTTTATTAATTAAATAGCTTTTCCATTTTACATATCAGATATTTGGACAAGGCCATTAAAAGTCCCCAGTAAAACACCAAATACAAGATTTGGTCTAGTTCTATTGATAGAACTATATTAACCTTCCAAATCCATTTGTATGTGAATACTTCGGTAGCGAGATGGCTCAACGCGATCAGAGGTGTGCTCGTTGGCCGTGGCAAGATAGAGGTCTGTTTGCCAGGTGTCATACTTGGAACCAGAGATATCCAGTATAGTCCAGGGGTTTTTTTTTTGGGTGACTCTTGTCAGTAGTGGACAGCCGATTGCCTCTGTCTACAGCACAGAACCGTCGTCAAAATTTTCGCCCATAATCTATTGGGACTTATGATTCGTAAACAGACTTGATTAATGTTTATTCAGAATATAACTGTGTATTTGTACTCTAGTAAACATAGTAAGGAAAATTGTGGGTGAATAATATTGTAGGGATAATATTATTTATTTCAAAAATGGCAAGTATGTATGATACAATGTATGAACATATGGTATGGCTCTCATAGTCGCTGTAGTGGTTCAGGAAAGATTGATGGGAAGAAGTGGTCAGTAAATTCCCGTTTGAAGCTTGGGCCAAGTGAGTCGACAATGGAAGATATGTGCTGAGTCAATTCGGGCCGGTGTTGACAAAACACTGTTACTATCGAATGTTCCATATATTCACTTGCTGACCTACTAAGTAGAGTACCCACCTCTGTGGTACGGATCGGGTCTGCGCCGTGTAGTGCCGCGGAATGGGTTAGTGCAGAGTACGAAATACCGAGACATGATAAAGTGCGCAACCGAAAAACCTAGTTAGGTTTATATATCGAGGAGAGTCCGACACTACATATGTCCGAACGCAGAATTTCTTTAGAGAGCATGAACTATGAGTAATATGATGCCCTCGAAAGTTTGCCCTCGTTCGGAACTTCTGATTTATTATCGGATTTTGTTTGGCTTTTTTTTGTTTTGCTTTTCATGAAATTTTAAAATTAGCCGTAGCCTTCACTCATTGGTGTAGCGAAAATCCGACCATACGTGAAATAACGCATCTGAACGGTCTGAATTTTGATTGATTGTTGTGTATTTAAAAAAAACTAATTGGTGGCCTGCTTGACATCATTATTCACTAAGCCCTAAATATTTAAATATACGTAAACGTGCATTTTCCGGTTATTTTTTCCGGTTATTTTTTTCCGGCCTGGATACCGTTTCTATTTATATATCACCAGTGTCAAAACAAAATGTGACGAGTCGTCACATTTCACCAAAATGCACCCGGTAAGGATTTCCCCCCAAAAATAGTTTGTACCAGAACTGGTACAAAGAAAAAAAAATCAAAATGAAATGGGACGAGTCGTTACATTCACAAATCCCGATTTCTTTTAGTAATTTTATAATTTGGATCCACAAGGTAAATTATCAAGATAGAAACTGGCAAAACAGATCCAAAACCACTTGCACTTCCAGCAATATTTCAAAAGTACCGACGGATTTTTAATGAATATTTCATTCAATAAAATTTTAATTAAAAAAAAGGCTAGTGTGATTTGGGTTTAGGGTTTTATTAACACTGCTCACTTGCCTACGGGGCCCCACCCCGCCCCGTAGAGTCCACGGCAACCAGGTAAACCCATGGTCCTTGACATAGCTTACTAGCGCTCATCGTCATCAGAGGAACTACCATCACTAACACTAGTACTGCCACTAGTACGTCTGTTGCACTCGTCGTCAACAGAGTCACCATCACCACTAACATTAGCACTGCCGTTGGTACTAGACTTGCGTCTGTTCCCTCTAACGCCTACCAACTCGCCCTTGAAGTGTTCATCTTTGTGGAATCGTGAAAAAGAACTTTCATTGCGTGCATCTAGTGAATCGCATGCATCTAGTGAATGACTTTCACTATAACTATCAACATGTACATTCTGTGTATGTTATGGGCGGTTATCAGCCTCTCGCTGAGGGTGTGTTAAGCCTAAAGCGTTGCGTACCATAATGACTTTGTAACTACTATGCTAGCACGATTGTGAGTTTATGTACACGTTTACTATAGAAGTTACAACTTCATACTACATAAGTTACAACTTCAAACATCTACCATTTCGGTGTCGATTGTCCGATCAATGTGTTTCTTGGCTCGTTTTCGCGCTGAATTTTCCGGTCTTTTGATTCCGACAAATAGCTAAGGGCCAAAACAAATCATTCGTGGGGCAAATAAGGGCTAAAAAAATTTCGTAGTGAAATGTGACGACTCGTACATTCCCAAACCCCCCCCCCCAAAAAACCCGGGCCATTATTTTGAGAATGTGACGACTCGTCACCTTCTCTGGCACTGGTGATATATATATATATAAAACAGCTGATTGCCTACGCTTTGAGCGCCTCCTGACATAAAATAATAAAATATGTAGTACTGGTAGTCACGACTCACGACTCACGACTCACGACTCACGAGTCAACAACACTCAACAGTCAACAGTCAGCACTCATCCCACCCCCTTGACGGCCTGGCCCCAGTCGCCACTCACGAGAGTCAGAACTTAGAACTATTACTCACCACACACTCACCAATCAGGCAATCACACACAGTGACACAGACCATAGCCAGTCACCATCCCTCTGCACTTCGGCAGGTCGCTGGAGTGAGGAGATGTCGAAAAACGTGTCCGGCGAAAATGTCACAAAAAAGCATTGCAAGTAGACTTTTTTTACTTTAGTGTGATATTTACTCAGTTTTTCCCAAAAACAAAATAAAATACGGATGTACATATAAACATAAATAAATATTTACATATTTACACAAATATTTGTATTTCTACATTATTTGTTTAGAAAAAAAAACAGAAAAAAAAACAGCTCATACCAACAGTTACAGCCTGCACAATAAACAAATAGGTCAATAGCTGCAGAAAGCTTTCTTGTATTTATCGTATGGTTTGAATGATAGCAGGAAGCACAGCAGTGTCCACGCCCAGTCGCCCATGCAAGCTGAGAGAAGACATATTATATGCGTTAGAGTCAAAACAATATCTTTTTCGATATTCAAGAGATTATACCCATTCCATTCGACAACGTGACCGGGCAACATGGCTGAAGCTCACAATTCAGCTCGGGTGGCAAGCACAGACGAGATTCGCCACTTAAAGCGATTGTTGAAGAACGACGAGGAATTTGGACGGAGCAAACTCAAACTTCGCCTATACCAAACACGGGTTTATGTACAACGACAGGTAGGTGCAATAAATTCAGTTAGGTGAAATATTGATATATATGTGGTAGTGTACTATAACGCCTTCAATTGATCCAATTTGAGGTGCTCTGAGGACGAGATCCGATATAATGAATAAATGTAATAAACTATGCATATTAGTGTCACATTTAAAATAGTAGAACCGCTTGCTTGTATACTTCTGCACAATACAGATGAAAATGTAGTTTATGTCTTTGAACAAATTTTGAGACAGATATAAACGAACGTATTTATGATTCTCCTACGTACAGGGAGTTCATACCTTGTCGAAACTTAAAAATATCCAAACAAATTGAATCGGAAAAAATTTGATATAGGTACACGCTAGTATGGTTGTCTAGTGGCATAAATGCTGTATATACTTGCAGGTGATTTATTCCCTATACATGTGAATAAATTTACACAAATTTGAAGGTATTCACAAGAGGCAAATAAATATACAAGTCTGCACACACACATACACACACACGCACATACATACACATATACACATATACACAAGCGCGCACACGTATTTATATATATAGATTCAATCATATATATATATATTTATATATATATACACATATATACATATACATATACACAAATATATAAATAAATA
>NW_014039892.1:2488-4563 GCF_001186125.1 Sphaeroforma arctica JP610 | reverse complement strand
AATAATCAATATATCTATGTTTTTACTTGTATGTTGGGAGTTAAAAATGTGCATCAGAATACGATCATAAGTGGGAACGCGTGAGTACACATATATTGACATTGTTTTATGAGTAGGCCATCTATCTTGCATAAATCAGTTTTTTGCAATACTCAACACCTTCATCTGAGTTTCGTCCTGCCGAAATGCTCTCTCAATATAGCTTACACTTTACTAATACTTATAGTTGTATTCCACATACATTGATACTCAGTGGTACATATCCGTATAGATCCATGCTCGTGCACACCTCTACCAGCTTACATTCACCTTCATTCAACTCTATCTTGATCCTATCCTGCTGTACAATGGCACTCTTGCCCAGGTATACAACTGGCATGTAGATATGCACAACGCCATGATTCCTCAGCACCGTTTGAGTTCTGTGGTGCATGTACTCATACATCCCTACCAATACTCATTTTTCTTACCTACCGTGCTCTCCCCTCATCGCTTGCCCAGGTATACAACTGGCATGTAGATCTGCACAATGCCGTGTTTCCTCAGCACTGGTTGAGTTATGTGGTGTCGCTTACGGGGCCTCCAATGCTTATGCGCAATGAAACATCGAGCGCCACTATGGGGACAGTGCGCGACGCTATGTGGCGGTTTGCGCGTGCTATACCTATTGGCAGGTTAGTCTCATGACAGTGATTATAATATGTATGTTTGCTAGTATGATTATTGGGCATAAGTGTCCATGAGAGTAGCAATAGTAGTGTATGTTTATATTTGTTCACTATTGGGATTTATCCGTAGTAGTTAGCGGCATATTGAGTGCACAACGTCATGTGGCGGTTTGCGCGTGCTATACCCATTGGGAGGGGAGTTTTATAACAGTGCTGATAAGAAGTCCATTCCTTGTCACATAGCTCTATAGACAGCTTTTGCTTATGGTTTGAGTACCCATTGGGAGGTGAGTTTTATAACAGTGCTGATAAGAAGTCCATTCCTTCGTCACATAGCTCTATAGACAGCTTTTGTTTATGGTTTGAGTACCCATTGGGAGGTGAGTTTTATAACAGTGCTGATAAGAAGTCCGCTCCTTCGTCACATAGCTCTATAGACAACTTTTGCTTAACATCGCTAGCCACTAAGTAGCAGACACCAGCACCATTGTTTTCAGTTGATTCTTTATTCTCACACATCCTATCAATTCATTACCGTATTCTCTCTCACACACCGCTACCACACAGCTTCATCGGCGGCTTTAGTCCGCGCTTTGAGCGCAACGTGCGCATGTCGCTGACCACTCTGATTGCAGGGACCAGCATCTTTATGGGCCTGGTCTATGCGAGACGATACGCTATTCGGGCGTTGCTAGGTTACACAAAGTGGATCTATGAGGGCCGAAAAAAGAGCTGGAAGACTAAAATTTGGTATTTAAAAGATAGAATCTGAGAGTTTGAAGCATGGCATGAACTGGTTTCCTACTCCAAGGGTTTCCCTCGAGTTTATCTTGGGAGCGTGCAAAGAGAGCTGTGGGAGTACTGAGCATTGTAGTATATTGTCGTGTGCATATTAGCATCACCACATTCGGCATCACGGAAAGTAGTTCGCACTTTAAACGGACAATATCTAGTTCAGTTTGTACCTTTCAGTCACGCTAGCATTATGTTCGTCGTGCGTACGCTCTGTTATCATCTCACAATACGGATTAGCCCTTGCTATAGTCATATAACCGCAATCGACTTTACACTGGTATTCCATATTTTCCTTACAATTGTACCTTTAATGTCCGTGGGTTTTTACCGTTAATGTCCGTGGGTCTCAATCTAGTTTGCTCCAGTACTTGCACCTCGCGGCAGGTAAAACTTCAAAACCCTAAAACCCAATTTAATCCGTTCCAATAACTTGTACCTTGCAATGTGTAGGGGCTTCGCGATCAAGATGCTCCTGGGCAACGGCGCGTTGATGAACAGTTACTCCACTTCATTGCCTCGGCTTCCTGTATGTGCGCGAGCAATTCCGTAGATAAGATGAATATATATCTCATACATTTGTGAGAGGTAATGTGAATGTATAGGGCTATACAT
>NW_014039892.1:0-2126 GCF_001186125.1 Sphaeroforma arctica JP610 | reverse complement strand
TTATGTATACGTATAATTACGAACGTCACAGTTATGAGCGCGAAATAACTATGCACATCTTTCTCCTATGTATAGAAGTACGATTTTTTTCTGACTGAACCTTACATACACCTTTTGTAGAGAGAGAAATGAAGCGATAGCTTGAATGAATTCAATCTATGACTTGTCTCCACTATATTTTTTAAAGTTTTTATACCCCTGCTGATATAGGCGTCCTTATAGCGTGAAAATTATAGTAAATAAACGGCAGCATTTCCACAATTTCATGGTTTTCTGTTTTCAGACATGTTAATCCAGATAGTTCAAATGGAGGACCGGTTGGGGTCAATGCCCTGCATCTATTGATATTCGAATGTAGATATACATAGTAAATTGTCCAAGTTACGAAATCTCTTTCTTGCTTATTTAGGTACTCCTTCCTGAGGACACGATCAAGCTATAGTTGGAATATGATTAATGTATGGCATTTATCTACTTCACAATGTTAATGTTGTTCATGCTCTGGCTCACTGTTTCATTAAACCTGTGACCTGCTGATGTAGGTACGCTTACTAGAGGACACAATCAAGCGGTAGTTGGATTAATGTCAATCTATGGCATTTATCTACTTCACAATGTTAATGTTGTTCATGCTCTGACTCACTGTTTCATTAAACCTGTGACCTGCTGATGTAGGCACGCTTACTAGAGGACACAATCAAGCGGTAGTTAGATTAAAGTCAATCTATGGCATTTTTATATTGCACAATGTTAATGTTGCTTATGCTTTGACTCACTGTTGCATTAAACCTGTGACCTGCTGATGTAGGTACCTCTGTTAGAGGACACAATCAAGCGATACCTCGAGTCGGTTGAAGGGCCGCTCGACGATAATAGGCGAACTGAGATGAAAGCTCTGGTATTTGAGTCTGTTAGTCAGTTGTACTGCATGTATTGGATAGTTTTATTTATAGTACACAGTTTTATTTATAGTACTCAGTTTTATTTTTAGTACTCAGTTGTATTTATAGTACTCAGTTTTATTTATAATACTCAGTTGTATTTATAGTACTCAGCATTATTTATAGCACTGAGTTCTATTTATAGTACTGATGGAGACGAGAAAGCTCTGGTTGGTTAGTCTGATAGTCAGGTGTACTGTATGTATTGCATAGATTATTTATAGTACCAGAAATATATATAGTGCTGATGCAGTTGAGAAAGCCCTGGTAGATGAGTCTGTTATCCAGGTGTGCTGTATGTATTGATAATTGTACCTGTAGTACTCGGTTCTAATTATAGCACCGATGGAGATGGGAATGCTCTGGTAAATAAGCTTTATAATCAGGCGTACTGTATGTATTGGAAAGTTCTTTTTCTTGTACTCAGTTCTATATAGTACTGATGGAGACGAGGAAGCCCCGGTATGCTAATCTGTTAGTCAGGTGTACTATATATTGAATAGTTCTATTTATAGTTCTCAGTTCTATCTATAGTACTGATGCAGACGAGAAAGCCCTGGTATGCGAGTCTGATAGGTAGGTATACTGTTTGTATTAGATAGTTCTATTTATTATACTGATGATCTCCGTATGAGGCCCAAGGGTTCTTAAGCAATGAAGTCCCTAAGCTGCAGCGCTATCTCTTGGGTTTAGGTTCTAAAACTGTAAAACATGACCGCACATACACACGCTACTAAAACTCTAAAACATGAGCCGACATATACACACGCCTACCAACACGAATACCTATAAACATACACACCTACAAACACACACCTACAAACACACCTACAGATATATTACTGCCACGTATTCAGATATATCATCACCCCATACACACCCCGAAGTACCTTCTATTTCTACTTCTTCAATACAGGCCAAGGATTTCCTCCACAACGAAGGACCTAATCTGCAGCGCTTTCTCAGGGCCAAGTCGTGGCTGTCCGAGAACTACGTGACGGATTGGTGGGAGAAGTACGTGTACTTGATGTCACGTGACAGCCTGATGATCAACAGCAACTACTATGTGTGCGACTTAGCCTACATCACACCCAGCAACGATCAGGTTGCCCGGGCAGCTGTGCTGATGTACGGCGCAGTGCGATTTAAAGAGCTTCTTGATAGGTGTGTGTGATGGATCTGTTC
>NW_014039893.1:46824-51845 GCF_001186125.1 Sphaeroforma arctica JP610 | reverse complement strand
TAATCCTCTCTGTACGTTTCCGCCGAAGGGATTTTATTTAGTGTTTCGTTGTCGCTCTATTAGAAACTATGGTATAATTTATTGGGTCGAATCCGAGAGACTCATAAAATCCTATATTTAGAAAAATAAAGAAAAAAGAAAAATACTCTTGTTGTCCTTAGTTATTGTCTTAACCAATAACATGCCACTTATCAAGAATTACCGACTTGGCCTTCATCAGACTGGCACATCTGGTTGGCTGATCGGAGGATCAACTAGGTAACGTTAATAATCCCTAGAAACCTATATTCGGTTGAGCCATCTCGCTACCGAAGTATTCAGATATGAATAAAGTTGGAAAGTAAATATAGTTCTATTAATAGAACTAGACCAAATCTTATGTTTGGTACCTTACTGAGGCCTTTTAATGGTCTCGTTCAAATATCTGATACGTAAAATGGAAAAGGTATTAAATTTTAGGAAACTGAAGTTCCTCTGCTATTAAGAGTACATTTAGGAAACTTAAGTTCCTCGTACTATTAAGAGTACATTTAGGATACTTAAGTTCCTCGTACTATTAAGAGTACGTTTATAATTTACGTACTGCTTAAGAGCACGTTTATAACATAGAGTCGAATGTGGAGGCCCAGCTTATTACATTATCGTAAGGAGCCACCTGAGGTACAGGCTTCGTACGTCCAATTCGACGATTCACCGGGCTAATTTGCTTCATGTTGTTAGCCCCGGTGTCAGGTAACTGGATGGTGGGTGTCGACCCTGCCTGCGTTGAGTATTGAGGAGCCCAATGTTGTTGTACTGTTGGTGCGGCCTGAGTCTCTAAAAAATCCTCATCCACTGTTGCCTGGTCCGAGTCCTGGGGCGTAGACGTGTCAATATCCGTTGGTGACAATTCACGGAGTTGGCGGAGTTGCTCTTGATTGAGAGGAATATTTTCCGTGGCCCCCTGCACATGCATCAACGCATTCAAGAGTCCTTCCTGATCAGAAATCCAGTCTGGGGATTGTCTAAGCCTGTCCAAGGTTTTGATTGAGAATTGGGCCTTCGATAGTAAACGGGTCAATTCCACATGGATTTTCACTTTCTTATCGTCTTCGGATGCAGGTTCCTTGGCAAGTGCCGTCTTCACCTTTTTGCGTAGCACGGTTAAACGGCGAAGAGCTCCAATCAACCGCTTCAGCAACTGGTCACAGGCTTGCTTACCCACCATGGGCAACGGTCTGGTCTTGGTTCCCGTCATCGTTGAAAAAAATAAAAGTAAACTAAGTTGCTTCTTAGTTGATTTTACCTTTAAAGAACGTAGTATAATAAATACAGTAGTTCGGTCACACCTAAAAATGTAGTCAAAACCGAGTTGCACTTAAGTCAAACGTGTTAAGCTGAAATACAATAAGTGAAACTCAGTCAGAAAGGACCCAGTAAAATACCAAATATAAGATTTGGATTAGTTCTATTAATATGACTGTATTTACTTTCCAAATCTATTTACATATAAATACTTCGGTAGCGAGATGGCTCAACCGAACATAGGGTTCTAAGGACTATCAGCGTTGCTTAGTTTATCCTCCGTCCAGCCAACCAGATGTGCCAGTCTGATGAAGGCTAGTCGGTAATTCTAGATAAGTGGCAAGTTATTGGTTAATACAATAACTATGGACATCAAGAGTATTTTTCTTTTTCTTTTTTCTTTTTTTACTTTCTTCTTCTTCTGAAGATATGATTTTATGAGTCTCTCGGATTTGCCCCAACGAAACATAACATAGTTTCTAATAAAGCAACGACAAAACACTAAATCAAATCCCTTCGGCGAAACTAAAAGACTCATTTTGTATATTTACTTTAAAACTTTATTATATTTAGACTTAACCTAAGCGTTTAATTACTTTAAGGCGTTAATATCGCATTGATAGACCGTAACATACGCCTGTTCCGCCTGCAAAAAGACCGCGGTCACAGGCGCCCAATAGCAGCAGTGAGCCTCCCAGCTACCGCTCAAAAGTGGACAAACCTGCAAAACCGAGCCCTAAAAAACGCCCGACCCCACCAGCTTCTCAGTCCCAATCGCAGCCGCCAGTACCCGAACACCTTTTGACGAAAGTGGTGGGCCGCCCGATGCCGGACAAAACTCTTCATGAAATGGATGACATAACTTCGGTATGGCTCTTCTTCAGAGCAATTTTCCCTAACGGCAAGCCCCCATCCCAATCAGTATTTGAAAAATACTGGCATGCCCAACCAGCCCTCAATCGCCACCACTTTCTCTGGTATCTTCCGTCTAAATCGGTATCTCAACCAAATCGTCGCGGAAGCTCCACCAGTTTCATTCGCCTTTGTGTTCCTAGTGACTCTGTCGCCCAGGTGAAACGACATGCAGCCCTTACGTGGAAATGGCAGCTTGATGAAAACATCGACCCCCGCTCCCAACAACATCCCGACGCTACGAAAGCAGCTTTAATTCACTATCTCCGCACCAAGCGGGAGGCCCGCTGCACACATGAACGAGCGCCAAAAATTCTTGCCCGCAGCATAGATGCACTACTGAGCCCACTTGTCAACTCCACTAACGCAGACATCCTCCAATCTACCGCGGACCGTCTCCAGAAGTCTTACCAAGCAAAGCACGATAAAAACCTCTTCTCACTTAACCCGCGAATCCCGGTAAACGCTAAAGAATCAGCGCGTGCGGAACCCGGACGACTTAATATACCAACGGTCTCCCCGACACAATCATCCGACACGATGGATAGCAATACGCAGCCTCAGCTTTCCACGACGGACTCTTCGACGACAGGCAATGATATAGAAATGGCTGACATCGTCAAAGAAGTGAGCCTAGTAGTATTGACCGATGATGAACAATGTTAGGCCCAATGAGGATGACGCTCTTCAACCCACAAGGACTCAACATGTACAACGCAGCACATACAGATAAGTGTTTGAACGTTATATCGATTTTAAGTCAGGTTGATGTCATGTGTGTGGTTGAAACCTGGCATAACACCACATTTCTTAATCATATACGCTCGAACACACACTACCATATCCTACACCACACTACACAGCATAATATCTTACACCCTTCACACTGTGGTATTGGGATCTTTTCCAAACACCACCCATCGAATTTTCAACTTGTACACTCTTCACCGTACGCGGTGTTCTTTATGTGCTTTGGCGTTCATATGGCTGTGTTCTACTTTCCACTCAAATCGCTTACTGAAGAAGACGTCAGGCGATACATGAATCCCCCCGAGATTGGCGGTTTCCAACCAGATGTCATGTGGGGAGATTTCAACTTCAAAGCCCGGAAGTATGGCCACGCATCTACAAATCACGGACTACGTATGGAAACGATTGAAACTATTCTGCGTAAGACGTGGCACTTGGACTACCTCTATGCTGGCGGCTCAACTGGTACTGAACATGCGTATCATCGACCTACCACCCCCGCCTCCCTCCAAACTTATAAGCTGACGGACTACGGTATCTATGGTGACCACACCTTTGGACTCGATCTCCAGATACTTCCCACGAATCAAATCCATCGGCCCCAACAAATGCCAGCAATGCCGCCGCCTCCGGACCAACGCCTTCCCTCCCATGGATATAACCGATATCGCCATCGACTGTATCACCTACGCAACAAATCCCGCGCGCGATTATTCCAAGCCGAAATCCGGGCGCATCAGAACCTACTACGGTCGTATCTCACTTTACATGGACCAGCGGAAGGGCTGCTACGAATCCTCGACCGCATTTGGCGCTATGCCACTAACCCACAAATCTTTGGAGGGTTCTATTATGACTTAAACAGACCTTGGGTTCAGCGGCTGCCAAACCACTCGTTCCGCCCACGTCTGACCGCCCAAAGCAATGCTCAAATGTTCAAAGATATTGCGTACCAACGACGGTCTCCGCGCCAACCCTGCATACCGGGTACCGATGACACAGGCGCTACCCTCGCTGGCTACTTTGAGGCCCTATTCAACTGTACAAACCCGTACGTGGTTCCACCGGATACCGAACCCTCTCCTGATGTCACTTCCACCATACGCCCCGACGATGTAATGGAGGCAATACTACGCTATCCCAATAAGGGACCTGGCCCCGACGGGATCCACATCCTCCTCCTGAAGGCCGCAGTGGAGCGCTCTACCGAACGCCGGACATTGGGACGCCTCGACGCCAATAGCCCACTGATTAGACTCCTTGCCGAAGCATTCACTGAGCTACTGAAGGCGGGTACCTTCCCCGCAGCCCTGAACTGCAGCCTCCTAACAGCGCACCCAAAGAAAGCCGATGCAGATATCACCTCCCCTGTCGACTTCCGCCCCATCACGCTTACGCAAATAGTCAGATGCATCTTTGAAAAGTGCTTTCTTAATCTGATTACGAGCCACCCCGGCTCTGCTACCCATGCTACCCAAGCTGGCTTCAAATCACGGTACTCCTGTCATACCCAAGCACTTGTCGCCAAGGAATCTGAGACACAGTCAGAAGAGGAGTGGAACGACGTCTGACTGGACATAACCAAGGCATACGACAAGGTCGCTCTTCCACGCCTATGGGTACTTCTGCGTCACGCTGGAATGCCCGAAAACTGGATCAACTGCCTCCGCGCGCTGTTTGAGAGGGTCCCTACCCGAGTGACATACCGCGGCACGCTCTCGTCTCTATTCCTTAGAACGAATGGCATCCTACAAGGCTCAATCGTCGGCCCCCAGCTCTTTATTATCTACATGGATTCCTTAACTGTCACGCTAGCACAATTTCGGCCCAAGCTCCTCCGTTCTTATTTATTTGTCGATGACACACGGGTCCAAGCCCCTCGATCGGTTTCGCTTCAGCCCTTCTTAGATGACATTGATGCGTGGGGACGCAAATCTGGCCTCAAACAGGGTGTCATTAAACCCCGAGTACGATCTACCGACTTGCGACACGCGGCGCCAACCCTCCGTATAAATGGTGAGCTTATCACGCCGACGCTTGCAGACGCACCTTGGAACACACGTTACCTTCCCCTG
>NW_014039893.1:35461-46189 GCF_001186125.1 Sphaeroforma arctica JP610 | reverse complement strand
GGCTCACCCCCAACCTCGCTCTTCGACCGAATTATGACGGATAACCTGGTCCTACTCGGTATTTCGTACTCTGCACCAACACATTTGTATCCACGGCACTACACGGCGCAGACCCGATCCGTACCACAGAGGTGGATACGCTACTTAGTAGGTCAGCAAGCGAATATATGGCACACTCGATGGTGTCAGTTTTTTTGTTAGTACCGGCCTGAATTGGCCCAGCGCATATCCTCTATCGTCGACTCACTTGGTCCAAGCTTCAAACGGGAATTTACTGACCACTTCTTCCCATCGATCTTTACATATGGTATGAGTGCCATACCAGATGTACATACATACATTGTAACTTATCTCTTTTGAAATAAATAATATTATCCCTAAGATACTGTATCGTACATATATAGATGAAGGCTGATACATACTGACATTGTTATTGACATGTGGTATGGTAGTTCAGTATGTAATAGTATGTCATCACTTCTATATAGTCAGAATTGCTGGGCATGGACTTGAGTATAGTTCAGTACTTCCTGAGGCTGGGGCGCCTTACAATTTTAATTAAAAAAAAGTCTCGACTCTCTCGACCTGACTTTCGACTCTCGAGTCTCGAGTGCATAAATATGTATTTACATGAATATAATAGCTAGTCGAGTAGTCGAGTCTGGACTCTGAATTCTGGACTCTGGAGTCTGGACTCTCGGAGTCTCGAAACAACGCAACAGTGCAACACTTGGGCACAACTGCATAAGATTCATAGTCTCATGGTCCATGGAGTCATCATAGTGTCGCCCCCGGCCCTCCCCCTGTGGTGAGTGGTGAGTGGTGAGTGGTGAGTGGTGACACTGTGACAGTGGTGAACTGGTGACTGGTGAGTGGTGACTGGTGAGTGGTGACAGTGGTGAACTGCAGAACTGGTGAGTGGTGAGTTGCGACTGGCGACTGGTGAGTGGTGAGTGGTGACTGGTGGCTGGTGCCTGCAGCCTGCCTGCCTGCCTGGACTTTAGCCTGGGCCCTGGACCCCCGGGTGGGCGGTGGCTGGTGGCTGGTGGCTGGTGGTGGTTAAATACTCTCTCTAGAGAGTCTCTGGTCATTGGTCAACCTCTTCCCCTCTGGACCGGGTCGGTGGTACCCAATAAAAATGCAAGTTGGACGTTATATACATATATATTTTTATTAAAAATAAATAAAATTATAAATATGTATATATATATATATATTTATGTCATCAGCAGCAGTCACAAGGCACCAACAGACACATAAATAAATAGATGTGTTTTCCTCGTAGATAAATCTTTCCAAGCGTCAAGTTATATTCTCCACAGCGTGTCTTGCATTACGATACAGAACCACAATGCTAAGACTGAATCCATCAGCGCTAAGGTATGTTCGATCCTGAATGTTTTCCACAATGTTTGTATAGTATCCGTTAGTAGATTGAGCTGCTCGTAATCGGGCAGTGCGGGAACTGTCATACAAGGTCTCTCTGTGGCGTTTGATAGCCGTGCTATTCGAAGTGTTCATATCTGGGCGACAAGCAATACTGAATGTTTAAAGGTCACATGTGGCCAAACTGCACCCAAAACTATAGTCACTGTCTGCTTGCGTTGTGAAGTTTTGGGTGATCTGTCCACATGTCACAATAGAGAAATAAGTCATGTCTGTTGAACACCTTAATATAGTAGCATGGTCCAATGAGCCTAAATGTAACGTTATATTCCACTTTTCACAATTACTATACATAGCATGCTTGCTTGACCGTATGCACCTGGTGTTGTCGTTGATACGCATATTTGATATTTACTTGTGTTTTCGAGTCTCTTCACCTGCCTGTTGAAGGAATTCTGGCAACGATACTCGCGAAGTGCATCTGCCTGCGTAGCGCCGTGATTCACCACACACTGAAACACTGCGATGGGTATCTGCAATTAATTTGTCAAGTAGTCATGTCAGTGGAAGAGTGGATAATTAGTGGTCACATATGCGAACATACACAAATAGATGCACAGACGCATAGATGTGCGATACATTCAGTGTAAACGGTTTGTCGGCGTTTGGATACCCATCTTCTGTACGACTAAAATAGTTCCCTGACGCGGTCATTATAGACCGAGAGTGTTAGAAGGTGTAAATCGTCTGTGAGGTTTATTTTGTAAGGTGTAAACCGTCTGTGAGGTTTATTTTGTAAGGTGTAAACCGTCTGTGAGGTTTATTTTTTAAGGTGTAAACCGTCTGTGAGGTTTATTTTGTAGCACCCTGGTTCTAATAGACTACACAGTACTCTGGTTCTATTAGTTTTTACTATTAGTGTAAGGCTATACAAAATATCATGCCGAGCTGGTGTTTGAATGCGCACACTATCTATAGCGGGGATACCGGATACTATTACGCTGGAGTATTCAAACGGTTGTATATTCCCATCGATATCAGTAGCCATTCCTATGCGTGTACTTGTCGGCTATAATGACTCATCCTGTAGTGGGTCGCTCGCTGCTACACGGTCCATGACACTCGGCGCATACACGTACAGCGCAGGTGGACGTGTGCGTGTTTTAGACTCGAGTTCGGGTTACTCTTCTCCACTGTTGCTCGCCTGCACGCTGCTGAGTGCTGGGTATGGTTGGGTGCAGAGATGCGTTAGAGAACACTAAACTATAATTGTGGAGTGCGAAGGTATGCACTGGCGCGTTGTACAGCCGATACACAAACGCACTGACGAGTACATGCCGTTACTTAGCTAGCTCAGCTACGTTATCAATGTGTGGCATGTATAAACCCCGAGGAAGAGACCATTCAAGTGAGTAATGACATATGCGCAGTGAGCTACGCTATAGCCATGGCGCCCGTGTCTCGGGAGTGTTCAAGTGCGTGTCTTCTATAACGCTGCGTGTGCAGAGCTAAACCCCTCTTCAACCCACACCAACCGATGCGACACTTTGTGCAGGATTCGCCAGGCAGTGGCCGCGAGGATGACAGCACACATGAGCAGTAAGCAGGTGAGTGCACAGACAACGGTAAACCCTAAACCATAAACCCTAACCACGAGCACTCGCTGCTGTATCGACTGTGTCCCGCAGTCCATGCAGCTGGTTTGTGCGGTTACGTTTACGTTTACGGTATGGCAACTACGTGATACGCGATACATCGCGGAGGCGGTGGGAGTGATTGAACGCTTTGATGGCAGTCTTATGTAGCGTTGGCTTATCAAACAAGCTAGAATAACTAGCCACCGGCGTAGGTTCAAGTAGACAGGGATGTCGCGTGCGTGTACATATAGAATACATATTTACACTGTATTTAGATGTATAGTACATATATACACTGTATTTACATGTAGAGTACATAGATACACTTATTTAGATATATACACTGTATTTACATGTAGAGTACATATATACGCTGATTTACATGTATAGTACATATATACACTGTATTTGCATGTATAGTACATATATACACTGTATGTACAAGTATAGTACATATATACACTGTATTTTCATGTATAGTACATAAATACACTATATTTGCAAATAAGTAGATGCTGCCTATGTGTTAGCATGTATGCACCTATTTGCCACAATACGTAGATGCTGGCTTATGTATCAGCATGCATACACCAGCACCCACCCTCAAGCCTAGGAAAATGTGTATACCACAAGCGCCTCTAATTATCTCCATGTGTGCATGCACCTTGGACCCAGTTTGGGACCTCAGTGGCCTTACAAGACAGTGAGTCATCTATGATGTTCGAGGAGGTGGGACAGGCCGGTGTGGCCACCATGAACCGACCCAAAGTCCTAAACTCACTCAATCTGGACATGGTGGTAGAGATGAAGAAACAGTTTGACGAGTGGGAAGGCGATGCGCAGAAGAAGGTGAGTCATCGATGTGCATCTAGAAGGGGACGGGCCTTGGCCTAAAACCCTTAAACCTCGAAACCCTAGAACCTCTTCGCCTTAGTGTTGAATGAGACGTTGGCAGACACGCGTGCACGCCGACGCACACGTGGCCATCGGGCAATTCTTGTGAATGAATAGTGGGTGCGATACCTGTAATGGGTGCACATGCATGCTTTCAGGTTATATTTGCATCGTATAATATAATCATATGTATATATGTATATATATTTATATATTTATATATTTATATATTTATATATCTATATATATATACATATATATCTATCTATATATATATATATTATATTAGATATATATATATATATATATATATATGTATACATATATATACATACATATATATATATATATATATGTGTGTGTATGTGTATATATATATATTCATATATTCCAGGAGCTGTAGCATTGCCAATGGGATATACATCAAGCGCATTAGCCATCACCGTTGTATTATTATGCACATGCAGTTGCACTCGACGTCTCTGTGTGCTTACCACTCCTCAACAGCCAGCAAGTCTCTCAACACACACCCAACCCCAACACACACTCATGCACACACACACCAACACACGCTTCTAAATGTGTGGCATGCTAAGGCCTTGTGCTCCAACGCATGCACTGGGCTTACTCTCGCACGGGAGAAGAGTGGTTGGTACGTGTTAAGTTTTGTACGTTTTACGTTTTGGTCGTGGCACTACAGATGGTCACTCTGCAGAAGATGTAGCGTACTCGTGCACATACATGCGTTGTTATAGTATACATATGCTTTTCAGGTATTAGCCCCTACAGTCGGGTGTGCTTGTGTTGTGTGTTGGTAGTGATCTACTGCTGGTGTGGTCTGTTCCCACGTGCCTGGCTACAGCGGCTGTCTGCTGCTGAATGCTAACATCAACAGTGTCACACATCCATTTCTGCTGTCGACGGCCTAGCTACACATCATTTTAATGTATTGTATATACAAGGAGTCGATAGGTGCTCGGATATACGAGCATACATTCATGCATGTCATGCATGTACACCTGTATACATATATAGAGGTATGCATGCATATATATACATGCAAATATATAAATGTATATGTGTGTGTGTATATACATATATATATATATATATATATGCATGTATGTATGTATGTATATATTACACACATGCACATATTATTTATAAATATGTATATATATATATATATTTAAATATATATACATGATATACATACATACATACATATATATATATATATATATATACCGATGGCTGTATCAGTTTACACAGATTCCATGACACTCACGTGCGTAGAATGACCCGCATGGCGTGGTTGGTTGTGCTGTCATCTGCAGGTGATTGTGCTGCAAGGTGCGGGTGGCAAAGCCTTCTGCGCTGGAGGAGATGTGGTGCACATTGCTAAGGCTGGTCTGGCAGGCGACCGTACCGTAGCCCATGAGTTCTTCTCTACGGAGTACAAGTTAAATAGTCTGATTGGCCGATTACGGACTCCCTTTGGTATGCACGTGACACACCCGCACGTACTAGTCACGACGGTAGAGGCTGGGTTGGGTTGTAATGTACGAATAGATCTATGGCAAATCCTTTATTGTACTGTAGTATTATAATATTATTATTATGGCACATCGTATATTGCACTGTAGTATTATATCAATAGTTCTATGGCAGATCCTACACTGTACTGTAGTGTCAGGGTTTCTAGTCCATATAGCCTCTTGCAGCGAGTGTTTAGTTTGTGTTGGTCTGTGCTTCCTCTCTGACACTTCTTTCATCGGACCTGTTGCTACCGATGTTCATAGGTTGCATGTGGCCCACTATAGATCACACCACTCACAGTAGACGCACACTGCATGCACTGCAACTGAACGTCTCGTGTGTGCAGACTGCCGTCATTGTTTGTATAACAACACACACACAGGCACGCTTGGGTGTTTTGAGGTTATCTTCTTGCAGTTCTAGTTGTGGGTAGTATCTAGTCTCACACGTTGCCAGCTGGTAATACAGATACACACACACACATATATATATATATATACATATACATACATATATATATATATATATATATATGTATGTATTCCTATTAAATTAAGCTCATACATCACACCACTGCCTTTGCACACAGTGGCGCTCATTGATGGCATCACAATGGGTGGGGGAGTGGGTGTGTCTGTGCATGGGCGATACAGAGTGGCGACTGAGAAGACGCTGTTTGCTATGCCTGAGACAGCGATAGGCCTAGTGCCGGATGTGGGAGGTGTGTAAGCCTAACATAACAGGCGCACTCTAATGCGGTCATGGCTGTGCATGGGAGTGGTTGTTGTGGAAGAGTGTCATTTGTGCAGTCGAGTGGTATTAGTTTAGGGTTTCAGGGTTTGATTAGTTGCTGTGTGTGCGTTGAATGGGTGCAGTGTCGGTCGATTGAAAAGGTGTAGTAAATCAGAGATGAATGGCTGTTGTGTTCTAGGGTTTCTAGTGTATGTATATGTACATAAATATGTATCTAATGGTATGTTAATAAGGACGATTTCTTTAGTGAGAATCCGTGCACGCACGTAGGGAATTGCCTTATTTGCATACTGTGTATATGCTGGTGTATTGTTGTCATACCTGCACTTGCTGCACTAGGTAAACCTTGTGTGAACATGTCTGGTTACATTCACCTCGTATTGCAAATTGGTATTGGCAGGTAGTAAATAGTCTTCGATTCGTCGTCTATAAATACACTCCATTATCGCGGAAACTTGTGCGTGTGCATATGTATGTGTATGTATATATGTATATGTATGTGTTTATGCATGTGTATGTGCAGATGTTTGTGTATGTGCATATTTATGTGTATATGTATGTGTATGTGCAGATGTTTGTTTATGTGTATATTTATATGTTTGTGTTCGTATATGCGTCTACACATTGAACACCCGCATAATACCAAGTGATAGGGATACCAAGTACATTCTCTTCAGCGCCAATCGACCCATACACCGCCTGTCACGTTGATGCGAATTTCCCACAGAGAAGTCGCAATACCAGTCCAAGTCATCTCGTGATCGTCCGTCGTTCTAAGATTTACCTACTGTTACGTTTTCTTATTGCTACGTTTTCAGGTGGACACTTCTTACCGCGTTTAAAGGGTGAGTTGGGGATGTACCTAGCCCTTACTGGCAATCGACTCAAGGCCGCCGATGTCTACCACGCAGGCCTAGCCACACACTACGTGCCAAAGGACCAGCTTACCGATCTCACAGCCGAGTAAGTATAAGCATTTGTATATATATATATATATATATATAACACACACATGCACGCACATACACACACACACATATATATATATATGAATATGTATACACACATACTCTCTCGCTCTCTCTGTCACAATTATATATATATATTTACATATATATACATATATACATATAGATATATAGATATGTATGTATATAATAAGTATATACATGTTTATGTTTATTTATATATATACATTTTATATATATATATATATATATTATATATATATATGAATATAATATATATGTTTATATTTATATTCAAATAGTATATGTATATATATATACTTGTATATATATATACATATATATATATATATATATATACAACAAGTATGTTAAAATATTCATTCAACGGTCTTTCACAGCCTGGTGAGTGTAGAGAATGAAGAAGATGTTGAAGTTGTGTTGAACAAGTACCACGTGACACCTGACACGCCTTTCAGTCTGGATGCGCATTTGAATGACATTGACAGATGCTTTGCGGGTGATAAGGTGAGTCATCGTTTGTCTGTCTGTCTGTTGTACTGCTGTTATGGTGTTGAGCTTACTTCAATATTAACATGCTCATGAAATAGCAACTCAGCTCTCTTAGGTGTTTTAGGGGTTTAGGGTCTGATTCGCGGTTAGGTTTAGGGATTAGGGATGATTCGGGGTTAGTTAGGTTTTAGGGGTTTGGGTACTCACAGCTATCTACACTGTGGTTGATGCGGTGCATTGCGTGAGAGTGTGCGTGTGTAAGTGTTGTTGGTTCTGTCGATTGTTGGTGTGATGTGCTCTCCTGAGATAGTGTTAATACGCATGTCTGCTGTAGTAGTGTTAATACGTATGTCTCCTGAGATAGTGTTAATACGTATGTCTGCTGTAGTAGTGTTAATACGTATGCCTCCTGAGATAGTGTTAATACGTATGTCTGCTGTAGTAGTGTTAATACGTATGTCTGCTGTAGTAGTGTTAATACGTATGTCTCCTGAGATAGTGTTAATACGTATGTCTGCTGTAGTAGTGTTAATACGTATGTCTCCTGAGATAGTGTTAATACGTATGTCTGCTGTAGTAGTGTCTTGCATACCCTTGGTCCCAATGAGACTACCTGCCAGTCATACTGCCTGTGTGTTAGGGTTTCTAATCCCTACAACCACAGTCGCGTGGAAGCCAATGCTGTGGGGGAGGTTGTCGTCATAGTCACACTACAGCACTACAACCACAGAGCTGCACCGTTGTTTAGAATTGTTTGTCGCATTGTTGGGTTATAGAATTGTGTGTCGCATGAGTCGTACATATTGGCAGGCTGTATTTAGTTTGCGTCTATTTAATAAGTGTGCTTAATAGGATTGTACCAAGCCTACCGGTGTGAAGTGCTGCACCTACTTGTTCTGCCCTGGACTTACTTGTGGGTGTGGTTGGTGTGTGTGTTTCTTGCCCTGAAATACATCGAGTAGAAACGTTCCTTGCCTTTTTAGTAGCACCGTGTCATACGCTCACGATCTGAGCCTGCACCGCACCTCTCTATCGTCGCCTGCCTCATGCACCCTGGCTTCACTGCGGCGGGTTAAGAGGGTCTATCCACCCCCCTCCCCCAGTACCGAACTTTAGAATGACACACACCCACACTGGGCACACGCATACATGTGACCTTCAACCCAAGCCAATGGTTCATACCCGCATCCCCGCATGGTATTGTGAGCACTCGTTCTAGTGTGTTTGTCCTAACCTGTGCACCTGTGCGGCCCTGTTTCTCAGGCAGAGGACATGCTGGCGCTGCTAAATGACAGCGGTGAATGGGGCCGAAAGAACGCCAAGACGATCGAGAAGATGTCACCAACCAGTGTCAAGGTATGCAGGTGTCACCCGATTGTGGGTTAGGGTGTTAGGGTTTAGGTGTTGCTGTTTTTCCACCTCATGCACAACACAGTCCAATCTCACGGCAGGCGTCAGTTGTATGGGCAGGTGAAGGCGGGTCATTGGGTAAATAGATGTGACTGGATATGCATGTAGTAACTGCGAATTAAATGTGTGTGCTGCGAATAGTATTTGTGTAGTATGCCGCAGGGTTTAGGGTTTGGAGTTTTAACCTGCTTGCCGAGTATTAAGCAGAGCACTGTGTGTGGTGCGATCTGCCTGTTGGATGACCTACGGCTGTACACACAATAACACTCTGCCATTACGTACACGTACACAGTAGTTGGTATGTAAACTGGGATGGATATTACTAAGTTTTAAACCATGTTAAATAAACTAAGATACCATTTAAGTCAGTCAGCATTTACCAGTGGTAGCGTGTGCAAGAATAATCTGGACTGAGAAACTGTCTCAGATATGAAGCATGAAGCGTGGTGCACCGTTTGTTAATGGGCTGTGGCATTTGTCTTACTCTGATGTGTGCTGTGACACGTCTCTTTCAGGTGACCATTCGTCAGTTGCGCAATGGGGCGGGTCTTTCGCTGGACGGAGATCTGCAGATGGAACTCCGCATCTGTGCCGAAACCATGGTATGCAACTGCTCACAGATACACCTGATATTCTGTCCTATTCCTTTGTAATACGATATATATATACATGTATATGCATGTATATGCATGTATATGATATATATATGTATGTATGTATGTATACATGAATGTATGTACGAATGTATGTACGTACTTATGTATGTATATATGTCTGTATGTATATATGTTTGTATGTATGCATATACTATATATGTATATATGGATTTAAATATCTTATATATCTATTTTATAGGTATAGCTTATATATATATATATATGCGCATATATACATACACATACACATATATATATATATATACATATATATATATATAGATAGATATCGATCTATCTATATATATAGATATAGATATTTATCTATCTATATGTATATATATGTATATATATGTACATTGCCATATACATGATTCTTACAATGTCCTCGTGAAGCCGTATGCGACATATTGCACGTGAAGCCTTAGCTTCTACTGACATTGACATCAAGAGTGTAGCTTCAACTGTTGTTAGTATTCAATGGTGCTTTCAATCACATCTCGCGCTCAGCATACTTCTCCATCACAATATTCACTCATGCACATACCCCGGTGTACCGAAATGGTATGACTCATCTACCCATGAGCCTAATACATCCATGCATTACACCCGTCTACCTACACACACAGCGCAACAAGGACTTCTCATCTACACATGAGCCTAATACATCCATGCATTGCACCCGTCTACCTACACACACAGCGCAACAAGGACTTCTACGAGGGCATCCGTGCGCTGTTGATTGAGAAGACAAACGATCCCAAATGGACGCCAGCTACGCTAGCAGAGGTGACCAAGGAGATGGTGGACAAGCACTTTGTGATGCTGCCGGCGGAGTTGGAGCTAAAAATAGAATAGACCTGCGTGCGACGGGAGACGGGAATGCAGCTGTAGGTGTAACACAGCCAGCGCTAAGATGCGGAGTGTGGGCGATAGCTGTTACAGGTAGAGAGCGATGGTTGTTAAGGTGAC
>NW_014039893.1:25014-32221 GCF_001186125.1 Sphaeroforma arctica JP610 | reverse complement strand
GCTCACACGCACATCAACAACACACACATTCATATATATATATATATATATATATATACGTACATACATACATACATAATTACTTGCACACACACATATATATATATATATCTATATCTATATCTATATCTATACATATATATATATATCTATATACTTGGACGGTCGAAGTACACATCCCTTTATACACAGGAATGTTCAAAGTACACATTACTTTATATACAAGATTATTGGTCGCGGTCATGCATCGTGACCGGAGGTGGTGTTCTTTGTTCGGTACTCGTTGCGTATTGCTTCGGACACATTCCAAAATCACACTTAGGCATATCTAGTGCTAACAGTATATCGTCCATTCCTACGTATTCTTCCGTTGCTGCGCCTCGGTATTTTTTTGGGCAATCCATTTTTTTTCGTGGTTCAAATTTGTGCCAAAGCGCTCATTATTTGTTGCAATTCCGTTTCCAATTTCTAGAGAACCCGACATTCACAGGCAAGCACTTCCGGAAGGTTCCAAAAACAGGTGTCATTGTAAGTGGTGTAAACGTTTACGTGACTGGCACAATTGCCTTTGTAAGTGGTGTAAGTGTTTTCGTGAATGAATCAGATGTCATTGTAAGTGGTGTATACGTTTTCGTGACTGCCCGCATGCGTGATTGAGCATATGAGTTTAAATCCTCGGTTTTAGGGTTTTAGGGTTTAGCTCGGGTTCACATCATAATACGACCAGCCCTGATGTGTGACGTACGACAGAATGGGATAGGGTTTACTCATCTTTGACCTTAGGGGGGAAGCCAACTACTACAGGCGCAGTATATTTGATATGAGATGTATGTTATATATCTGATATGAGATTTATATTATATATCTGATATATGATGTATATTATATATCTGATATGAGATGTATGTTATATATCTGATATATGATGTATATTATATATCTGATATGAGATGTATGTTATATATCTGATATATGACGTATACTATATATCTGATATGAGATGTATGTTATATATCTGATATATGATGTATATTATATATCTGATATGCGATGTATGTTATATATCTGGTATATGATGTACATTATATATCTGATATGAGATGTATGTTATATATCTGATATATGATGTATATTATATATCTGATATGAGATATATGTTATATATCTGATATATGATGTATATTATAAATCTGATATGAGATATATGTTATATATCTGATATATGATGTATATCATATATCTGATAAGAGATGTATGTTATATATCTGATATGAGATGTATGTTCTGTACTGAGACATGCTTTCTCCTACACAACACAGTATGCCACATCGCGTGCTGTGGAGATGGGGTACCATCCTGATGCACCAGACTGGGCTAATATGGGCCAAGGCGCACCCGAATGGTATGAGATAAAACCCTAAAACCCTATTTGGTATGAGAGATGTCTGTTTATACATGTGCACGTAGTGGCTACACCAGTTAAGTCCTTCATTTGATTGTACTGTGTAGTCTACCTCATCTGCTTGTACTGTGTTACTATCGGCGTAAGTGTATAGTTGCGTGACTGGCTGAGTTGAGATTGTGTGTAATGTGCATGTTTATTCCTTCATCTGTGAGCGTACGTCTCCGGTGACCAAATGACATACAGTTCCTGTGCGCAGGTGTGTTTGTATACTTCTGCTGTGAAGATTATGACCGTCTGTCACAGCCACCTATCTGGGATGACATTACACCTATCTGTGTTGCCTTCGTCATATTCAACTGAGAGACAGAGAGTGTGTGTGCTTTATTTCATGCGTGTTTGTAGTGTGTGAGTGTGCTTTATTGATATATGTTTGTAGTATGTGTGTGTTTTGTTTCATGTATGTTTGTAGTGTGTGTGTGATTGTGTTGCATGCAGGTATGTTAGTATTTGTATGTGATGGTTGTGTTGTTATATGTATGTGACATATGCCTTAATCAAAGTTTGCACCCTCTACCCTTAAGAGGTTTAAGGTCTTAGTTCATGCTCTTTTATCACATACATATAAACCCTACTCCTCGCTTCAACCGACCTACACCTACACACTAAGGACTTCTAAAACCTTGAAACCCCTAAACCCTAAAACACTCCCCACAATATAGACCCCCCCCTCCCCCCCCACACAGTGGCACTCTACCCAACCAGCCAGAGCGACTGACATCAGTGGAGTTCGACATCGAGCACCAGGAATACGCACCTGTGCAAGGACTCCCTGAACTGTGCGAAGCTGTAGCCGAACACTACAACCAGGCACGTACAACACACACATACTATAACAACCACACTATAATACACACACACTATAATACACACACACTATAATACACACATACACACATACTATAACACACACACTACAATACACACTATAATACACACACACATATATACTATAACACATACACTACAATACACACTCACTATAATACACACACACACACATACTATAACACACACACTATAATACACACACACACACTATAATACACACACACACACTATTAGACACGCACACACACATACTATGACACACACTACAACACACACACTATAATACACACACTATAATACACACACGCGCATACTATATCACACACACACACACTATAAGATATGTACACACACACACACTATAAGGTATATGCACATACACACACTACAACACACGCGCATGCGCAGTCATCCAATTGGTTGAGTGGGCGCAGACCAGATGTAACTAATACTACTTAGACCCATATATGTCACCTATACTACTTATACTCACAGATTCCACGAATACCACTTACATCCATACAGGTCACCCATACTGCTTATACTCACAGATGCAACGAATACTACTTACATCCATATATGTCACTTATACTACATATACTCACAGATGTAACTATTACTGCTTATACTCACAGATGCAACGAATACTACTCACACCCATACATGTCACCTATCCTACGTATACTCATAGATGTAACGAATACCACTTCCCATACATGTCACCTGTACTACTTATACTCACAGATGTAACTACTACTCTTACACTACCTTCACTCTTGTACACAACCTCACTCCGTCTGCCACAGCTGTACCGCATGGATAGCACTAGCAAGTACACAAAAGACAATGTGTGTATCATTCCTGGGGGTAGAGCAGGCATTACACGCGTCATGGCCTGTCTGGTAGGTGGTGTGGCCAGATTTAGGGTCTATGGTTTTAGGTTTTTTAGTTTGTGGTGTGTACGGTTGTGTGTCATGGGTTGTCTGGGTGAGTGCGTTTGTGGTGTGTTCATTTTGTGGATTGTGTTTTTCCAATGGGTGTAAATATGCTGATGTGTATGTGGATGTATATGTAAATGTGCTAAGTAATTGTATGTATATGTAAATGTGTTTATGTATATATAAATGACGACATCCCATTTACGTATACTCTCACGTCTAAGGACGTCATATCGATGTATACTAGTTCGTGTATGTAAGGTGTGCTGTAAACAAGGAATCAATGAGAAACATGAGCATAACAATACCACACAAGCAATCAATATAACAATACCACACACACACAATCAATATAACAATACCAAACACACAATCAATATAACAATACCATCACACACACAATCAATATAACAATACCACACACACACAATCAATATAACAATACCATCACACAATCAATATAACAATACCACACACACACAATCAATAGAACAATACCACATACACACAATCAATATAACAATACCACACACGCAATCAATATAACAATACCACACACACACAATCAATATAACAATACCACATACACATAATCAATGAGAGGCGTTCGCATTGATCATGCCATGGGCTGTAACCTCCGTATCTGCGCAGAATTCACTGAATGTGGGTTATGGAGTGCCTGACTACACGGCCTACGAAGAGCTGCTGGGTCTGTTCAAGTATGTGCCAAACCCTAGAACCCTAAAAATCCTGATACCCTTAAAGACCTTGGAATCGGGTTGATACACTCCACTTTTGAGGTGGGCAATGTATCGATCTCAGAGAGTAATTAGGTCTATGCGATCTACTGAGTATGTCGAAGCACTCGATAGGCATGTAGGATGTGCCATGTAGCGATGCTTATGTCGGATGAGTATATATATATATATGTATATTATATGTATATGTATATGTATATGCATATGTGTACGTATATGCATATGTGTACGTATATGTATATATATACATATAAACATAAATGTATACATACACACACACACACACACGCATATATATATATGTATATATATATATATATATACACGCACATATATTATATATATATATATATATATATACACGCACATATATATATATATATATATGTTTGTGTGTGTGTGTCGTATGCATGTGCATATATGGATGGTTTCCTCGTTCGTGTCACATGTATCCGTATTGGTAAACGCAAGCATAAACATGCATGAGTATAAGATATAATGGACTGAAACAATCAGTAGTCTCATCAATAGCTTATTAATGACCACATGTGTATTTTTGAAAAGCCTTCCGTTATATTAATACATGTGTATCTGCTCTGGAAAAGACGTAGGGTATGCTAAAACCCTAAACCCAAAACCCTGCGAGTGTTCAGTGACGCATACGTTTTCATCAAGACCAGAGGCTTTAGCAGCCCTTCGCATACGTACATGGTTGTGATAACCGCAGTTGTATGGGAACAGTCTTTTAGGGTTTAGAGTTTTTGAACCCTAAAATCCTAAAACAGTGTGTGTCACATACACCTCTGATGCACATTCCACTCATTGGTGAGTTGTTTGGTCTCATTTCTCCTCTCCAGACGAATCAATCCTATTCCAATTGCAAAGGATAAGGGCGCCACACACGTCACCCCTGCACAGCTAGAACAGTATGTCGTTATGTGACCTGAGGAACAGTATATAGTATGTATGTCGTATAGTTATAACTGTGTATATCGTATAGTTATGACCTGTTGAACAGTATATCGTATGTATGTCGTACAGTTATAACTGTGTATGTCGTACAGTTATAACTGTGTATGTCGTATAGTTATAACTGTGTATGTCGTATAGTTATAACTGTGTATGTCGTATAGTTATGACCTGTTGAACAGTATATCGTATGTATGTCGTACAGTTATAACTGTGTATGTCGTATAGTTATAACTGTGTATGTCGTATAGTTATCACTGTAGATGTCGTATATTTATGACCTGAGAAACAGTATATCGTATGTATGTCGTATAGTTATAACTGTGTATGTCGTATTGTTATGACCTGTTTAACAGTCTATCTTATGAATGTCGTATAGTTATAATTGTGTATGTCGTATAGTTACATTTCTCATAGTTATAATTATATATGTTTTAGTGGTTATATATTTATATATGTTGTATAGTTATATTCATGTATGTCGTATAGTTATATGTCGTCTAGTTTTATGTCGTATAGTTATATGTAGCATAGTTATATGCCTTATTGTACTATTTATGTATGTCGTATAGTTGTGTCTTATAACTGTATGTCGTATATCTAAATTTAATATGTCGTATAGTTATATGTCTCATAGTATAATTATATATGTCGTATAGTTACATGTCGTATTAGTTTATATCGGATTGTTATAATTGTGTATGTCGTATAGTTACATGCCTTATAATATTATTTACATATATTGTATAGTTAGATGTAGTATAGTTATATGTCGTTTAGTTATATTTATGTATGTCATATAAGTGTGTCTTATAGTTATAATTGTACATGTCGTATACTCCTATGTCATTTAAATATATGTCTCATACTTCTAACTAAATATGTCGTATAGTTACATGTCGTATATTTATAATTATATATGTCGTATGATTCTATATCTTCTAGTCATAAACAACATCTCTTCTTCCCACGCGCAAGTGTGTTGCCACTTTCGAGTGTGTTGTGGTGTGTGTATATGTCGTATAGTTTCATGTCGTATATTTATAGTTATATATGTCGCATGATTCTATATCTTCTAGTCATAAACAACATGTCTTCTAAAAAGGTGCAAGTGTGTTGCCAATTTTTAGTTTTAGGGTTTAGGGGTTTCGAGTGTCTTGTGGTCTGTGCACATACAAAGAGAACCGAATGCGCTGTCAACGTCCCTTTCTTCTGCACAGTTCTAGCACTAAGGCTTATAAACCTAAACCCTACAACCCTACAACTAGTACTAAGGCTTATAAACCCTAAATCCTGCAACCCTACAACCCTAAGCTCTCCATGGCTTTGCGTTGTAGGTCGACTCTGACCCACATTTCATACTATATGTTTTAGGGTTTTGTGTACAGTTCGATTGTCCTAGTGATGGTACATAGATCAAGGAGTGTGTGCACTCAACTGACTGTGTCTGGGTGCAACATCGCACAACCTCCTAACTCTCGAGTGCATGTTAATCTGCACCTTACATACAGCTGCACTCTTATCCCTCTCATTCACACACACACACACACACACACACACACACATACATACATACATACATTGTCCCAAACCACAAAAACCCCTCTTATTCACACACACACTTTCTCTCCCCGCCCCCTCTCACATACACACTCACACTCTCACTCTCACAGACAAATCCTTCAATTGGGCCTGGGAGGTGTGATGGTGTCTAACCCATGCAACCCCACAGGTCATCTGCTTGAAGGTAAGCGGTTGTTGCAGTCCACGCTACGACATGACTGCAAGGGTAGGGTCTCAGGTTTAGGGTTAAGGGTTTATATAACACAGCATGGCTACGGTGCAAGCCAAGAGACAGCACTCACTACACGGCACTAGACACCTTGTCAGCTCAATGCCACACAACCCGTGGTAGGGTTTTAGGGTTTAGCCCTAAAACCCTAAAACTTTAAATCACACTCAGCGTGTACCCAAAACCAAGGCACAGCCTTATGCCGCACTACGGACGACACCATCACAAGGCCACACACACCGTTGCAGCCAACGTTACATCACATGTACCACCAAAACACGAAAACCCTAAACAAAGGGACAGATGCACTCTGTGATGTAGGGGTGGCTCTACAAATACAACTATGTCGTTATGCATTGATGCACGCTTTATGTGCTCTATAAATAGAACTCTGTCATGCTGAATCAATGTATACTTATGCGGACTATTTATAGAACTCCCTTATTATATATACAGA
>NW_014039893.1:2942-22747 GCF_001186125.1 Sphaeroforma arctica JP610 | reverse complement strand
AAATATATTCTGATATATTAGCGTACACGTATATTCTGATATAGTAGCGTACACGTATATTCTGATATATTAGCGTTCACGTATATTATATATATATATAAATATATATATAATATAATATATAAATAAAGATATAGATATACATATATATGTATCTTTATATATCTATATATATACATATATATACATATATATATACATACATATATATATACATATATATATTTATCTATTATTTTTGTATATAAATATATATATTAATTATAATTATACATATTTACATATACGAATATATATATATATGTATATATACATAGCCTTCTAAAATAGACAAGCCATAGATTTGTATATCCTGTACCGCTGCCCTCTTTCATGCCTTAAAAACTCTGAATCGCACCACTACTCCGCCTGTACTTCACCTCCCCCTGTGCATAGGGCGGGAGTTGGCTGAGTGGATTGACGTGGGCCGTCGCACAGACTGTCTGCTGATAATGGATGAGTTCTATTCGCACTACATTTACTCAGAAGTCGAAGGAGAAGACCTCCGCACAGTCTCTTCTGCCGAGTGTGTTGTGTGTTGTGTTGAGTTAGTTTGTTATGTGTTGTGTTGAGTGAGTGTGTGTTGTGTTAGTGTGTTGTGTGTTGTGTTGAGTTAGTTTGTTATGTGTTGTGTTGAGTGAGTGTGTGTTGTGTTAGTGTGTTGTGTGTTGTGTTGAGTGAGTGTGTGTTGAGTTAGTGTGTTGTGTGTTGTGTTGAGTGAGTGTGTGTTGAGTGAGTATGTTGTGTGTTGTGTTGAATGAGTGTGTTGTGTTGTGTTGAGTGAGTGTGTTGTGTCTTCTGTTGAGTGAGTGTGTTGTGTGTTGTTTTGAGTGAGTGTGTTGTGTGTTGTGTTGAGTGAGTGAGTGTGTTGTGTGTTGTTTTGAGTGAGTGTGTTGTGTGTTGTGTTGAGTGAGTGTGTTGTGTGTTGTGTTGAGTGAGTGTGTTGTTGTTCTGTTGAGTGAGTGTGTTGTGTGTTATGTTGAGTGAGTGCGTTGTGTGGTATGTTGAGTGAGTGTGTTGTGTGTTGTGCTGTGTGAGTGTGTTGTGTGTTATGGTGTGTGTTATGTTGAGTGAGTGTGTTGTGTGTTGTGTGTTATGTTGAGTAAGTGTGATACGTACTTTGTTGAGTTAGTGTGTTGTATGTTATACTGCACCTAACCACTTCAGTACATCTGAACATTAAGACCATACAATCACAGAACTCGGTATTGAAACAGCATACGTCCCGGTATTCCGCCCTGCTATTGCAGGTACGTGGTGGATGTCAACAAAGACCCCGTCATCGTCATCGATGGCCTGACTAAGAATTGGAGGTGTCCTGGTTGGAGAGGTACAGATGCAGCTGTCCCTCTACCACACAACCCATTGACACGGTGCAAATGCGCGCGCGTGTGTGTGTTGTGTATTTGTTGTGTGTGTATTTGGTTTGTGTGTTATGTGTGGCTGTTCTGTGTGTGTGTGTGTTATGTGTGTTGTGTGCGTTGTCTGTATGTATTTGTTTTGTGTGTTGTGTGTATTTGTTTTGTGAGTTGTGTGTGTGTGTGTGTGTGTGGTGTGTGTCTAGTATGTGTCTGGTCATAAGTACAACAGTCATTACTTTGCCTTTGCAAGAGATTACATCTTTGTTTTAGGGTTTAGGGTTTCTTACATCGGTGCTATTAGCAGCTGTGATCACCCCGTTACGCAATTGAGTGTGCTGTGCAGATGCCATCGGGCGACTGTCAACTTCACGAGTCTCCTTATGGTTTTATGATTTATCTTGGAATTTAGGGTTTTAGGGTTTGTGCGTAGTGACTTTATATTGTCAACCCTAAAATAGTCCAACTCACATGGGGATGCCCTTATACCTACTGAAAGAGTGTACTGGCAAACGCATCTATACGTCACAATCAAAGTGTTCGACATGCATTCCCTGCCAATACACAAGCACAAAGTGTGTACAAACCACACCGACACCCTAAATCCCTAAATCCCTAAATCCCCAAACCCCTATCAAGATACAAAGCCTCGTCTCACCTCACACCCACTTTCTCCCTCCCCATACCTCCTTGTGTACCCCTGCGTGTGTGTCCGTGTGCACTCCTTCACGCGTGTTGTTTGTGTCTGCGTGCATTCACCTGTGTTATCATCCGTGTCTTCATCTGTCCATCTGTGTTGTCATCTGTGTCTTCATCTGTTCCTATGTGTCATCATCTGTGTCTTCATCTGTTCATTCTGTGTTGTCATCTGTGTCTTTATCTGATCATTCTGTGCACATAGTGTGTTGGTGCGTGGGCCCTAAGGAGCTGATGCGGAAGGTAGCGTCTGCTGCGTCGTATCTGGATGGCGGCGCGGCCAATCCAATGCAGAAAGCAGCTATTCCCATGCTAGCGGATATGGACTGGATCAGGTATGGCTATAAGTTATATGTATTATGTGAAGTAGTATGGGGTATGTTGTGTATGTCATATGTGATATGATATGGTATGATGAATGATGTATCAGTTATATACGATATTTATATGATGTGTATGATATATATGATATTTATATGATGTATGTTATGTGTGATATATATATTTTTGTATATGTTATATACGATATTTATATGATGTATAAATATGTTATATATGATATTTATATGATGTATTAGTTTTATATGATATTTATATGGTGTATTAGTTTTATATGATATGACATAGTATGGTGTATGGCGTATAAGTTTTATATGATATGACATAGTATGGTGTATAAGTAACCAGTTTTACAGTTTGGTATGTTATAATAGTATAATATGGGATGGTATATGTGTACAGTACAGTACATGTTTATATTTCTACAGTATGTATATATGTCTACAAAGTGGTATATGTTTCATGGGCTAGGGTTGTACGTATGGTGATACAGTAGTGGATGGTATGATTTGACATATCATGACGGAGGACTTGCACAGAGTGATTAGTGGATGATGTGACTGTTTTAGGGTTTAGCCACAGAGTGCGTATAAGGGGTTGATATATTAGCAGTGTTTGTGTACCTTCGCTCAAAGCTTTACGAGGTAAGCACGTGCGTGATTGTGCCACATGTGTGCAGCTGTGTGTGTTTATGCATGTCACCACCAGCAACGCACAAGCCCAATAGTGAGGGGTGGTTTAAAGCCATTGCATTGTATTGTATTGTATTGTGTGGAATAGAACTCATAAAACTTACTCCCAATGCGCTGTATTGGGTTGAACCGAAAGAGGTCTCTATTCAGAAAAACCAGTCGAGGTGTCTTTTATATGATACATACTAGGTTTGTGGTTCTAATAAGGTCTAATAAGAATACATACCATTTACAAAAAGGATGGATTTACTTGAATAGATAGCTGCAGCCTGGCACAATTACTACATGTACTACTACTGCATGGTAACCTGAATATACTTGTTGTACCTTATGGCTAAAAACCCTAAAACCCCAAAACCTTAAAACCCTGAACCCGTAACCGATGAATTCGAACGTTTGTGCAGAGCGGACATCAAATCACTGCAGGCGCATTTCAAGATGAAACGCGACATCTTTCTGGAGGTATGGCTATGTGTTTCATTTGTGTTGTTGGTGATAATTCATTAGTATTGTTGCTCTTAATGGGAGTGCAATGCTCTCTGTGGTAGGGTAGCTAGTGGTATTACATTAGTATTGTTGTTTTCTGGATGTGCTGCGTTGGTGTTTATGTTTAATACGAGTCTTATCTGTTGTAGACTGAGCATTGTTTTTCTATTGGCAATACATGGGCATTTGTTCACTGTCGTATGGTCGTCAGTGGTATTGTATAGCTTAGCTACAATTGTTTGAGATTTGTAATAGGTTTTTGAGTTTAGTATTGAATTAGGATTTAGGGTTTTTGGCTTTAAGGTTTGTTTCAGGCTCCTTCAATGCCTTCGGTTAAAATCTTGGCTAAACATCCAAAATTTTGGTTAAACCCCCAAACCTTGTTTCACATACACGGGCCGCCTTCGCTTTAGGGTTTAGGGCTAGGGTTTAGGGTTTAGCCTGGGTTTCCTCCGTTGCTCATGCAATTGTGTGGTCCATGTCATTCGCCGTTGACAGGGTATATTAAAACTAGGGATTACCGTGGACTTCATACCGGAGGGCACCTTCTACGTATGGGGCAACATCGCAAAGCTACCCAAGCCCCTCAATGACGGGATCACATTCTTTGAGGAAATGCTTAAGGAGAAGGTTTGTAGGGTTTATTAGGGTCTAGGGTTTGGGTGTGTAGGGTTTAGGATGTAGCTTTGTCGGCTGCTTCATTGCAATTGTACTGTCCTGCATCTGACCTATGGCTGTACTGTGCTGTGTAGCTGTTGACAGTACATGCACCGTGCAACTGTTCACTGTAGTTGTACCTTCTCGGGAAATCCCTGTACGTGTACTGTGTAATTGGGTACTGTAAGTGTTTGCTCTATGATTTGCCAGTGTGAATTTAAATAGACACTTTGCGAGGGCCCATACAGTGAGTTGGGTTGAGATGACCACTGACATCTGACTATGGGTGTGTACATACACATGACTATGCGTATGGACAGGTGTTAATTCTTTTTAGAATTTACATGGCGTAGAGTGCGTACTTTTGTGAGTAGACGGCACTTTTGTCATATCTATTGCATGGGGCTCGAAGACATTGTGAGGTTTGGAAGCGGTTGCTAGGTTACCAGAATGTAGAATAGGCCAAACATCTTTGTATAACGGATTAGTTGTGGGTTAATGGTGCCAATTGATACCTGTACTTTGTGAGTAGTGATGGCTATATCGAAGGGTAGTCAAATTGCGCCAGCAATGCAGCATACTGAAACCTTAAACCCCTATAGCGATCATTCCTTGCACTCATACACTCATCCATCACACTTGTATACTCCTCTACACATCCATACACTCACCCGCACAGCTGATTTGCGTAAGTGGTGTGAGTTTTGACCTGAACCCTGGGTCTCGGCGACACTTCTCGATGTCGCCGTACGCCAACTACGTGCGGTTCTCCTATGGGCCTGAGCTGAAGAATCTGCAAATGGGACTCAAGGCCATTGAACGGGTAGTCAACAAATTCGCAGCAATCAACAGACAAGAGGGCGATACAGATTGAGAAGAAAAGGGTATTAATTCCCTCGCAAGTGTACACGAATTTATCGTTTTATCAAGTGTAATCTCGGAATCATTCATAAAAAGTCGTGGATTTAAACCTGAAAGCCGAAAGTGATCGAGTGATGAGTAGTTAAATAACCATGTTTGTTCTCAACACCTGTACAGCACCACCTTGAATTTAATGAATGCCTCACCAGCCATCTATTGATGGCACTACACTTCCAATGAAATATCATCTGTTTTTTTTTCAGTAAAGGTTTTTTGTCAGCGGTTCAATCCTCACCAGCCATCTATTGATGGCACTACACTTCCAATGAAATATCATCTGTTTTTTTCAGTAAAGGTTTTTTGTCAGCGGTTCAATTGCTGGGCGACTCTGTTACCCCCTTTCCAGGTTAGGTTTCTTCTGTCCCAGTAGAATATGTTATAGGGGCAATATTTATAGGATCTTATTTTTGTTTCTGTATTCCCTCCAAGCTGGCAAGTGGCATTGCATACCTTCGGTACTCTCTCTGGCAACTCTTTACAAGAGTGGACATGCCCTCTCTCCCCGAGAGGGGTAATACATATATATAAGTAGAGGATACACTAAACTATCGTAGATAGACCCCCTCCGATGAGGGTAGTTTTAGAGCTCATGGGAAACATACCCAAACACTTTATACGTGTATAAATATTCACATTTTCTGCCTGGAATAATTTACTATTGCTGGAAGATGGCCGCTGATCTGCGATAAGCAATCCAGAATGACTTTGCCGTAGCTGTTAAAAACACCTCCTAATAGACATTCAGGGGTGCATCTAATATCAAATACCCTTAGAAAAATAATTTCATTGCAACCAGCAGTTAGAGATACGGTGTGGTGTAAATGGCTAGAGTTATTGTTATTTTGGGCATAGATGAGTGCTATCCTGCCCCACAGTCCAGGAGTAAAATATATTAAATTTTATCTCCCTCCTTCGGAGTAGTAGAGGAGGTAGACGTAAACACACGGTCCTTCGGATCTACCACCGGGGTGTACGCTATCCTATCCTACGACCCTCGTAGCAGGCTACCATCTGATCTTACATCCCGGGGGTGCTATGCTATTATATTATATACTCCTAAAATAAAAGAGGGGCCGTACATGGTAGAACTATCAGTGAAGGAATTAGCGTGTAGACCTAGGTGGAGAGGTGAGAGCCCCCGAGATCGGTGGGGTACCCCTGAATGGTTGGGGGCACCCCCTACGGGTGGTGACCCTACCTAGATAATATTTAAAGTATTCCTCACAATCTTCTACGCGAAATCATATTCCCGTAGAGATAGCTTCTTTGATCCGCTTTCTCTGATGCCTCTCGAGTGTAGGACAAAGTACCAATGTGAAGTAATGGGGACTATCAATAGGTCTAGTGGGATTCATTATAAAGTAGAATGGAATACACTTGGGTGATAAATACTAAACTAAGTGGGAATATATTATACTGGAAAAGATATCTCTATAAATAAAAAGGTAGTGATACCTAAATAGAATACATGACAAATATAAACCTACACATGGTCTAAGAGTATATCTGCTCGCACCTTCAGGAAGGATGGATCTCATGTTACAGCCCTCCTTTCGGATGGTAGGTCCCCCCGGGACCGTAGCTAGAAAATATCCAAGCCGGCAAACTTCAAAATTCTGAAAGTGGCGGGTCACACTTGCTCTCTAAGAAGGTTTAGAAGAAAAACAAGCGCAGTTTGTCCGAATTCGCTTTCCTTTCGATTAAAACCCTCTACAGGAATACCTAAAGCACACATGTGAACGGCAGTGAATCACACTGTTCGAAAATTTAGCTCGTGGGTAGTAAAGTGCTAGATAATGTTTACGTGTGGATAGATACACGTGATGTGAGAAATACATATAAATAGAACGAACGGCTATCGGCGAGGCGTTATCATTGTGAGGCGATGGGCTGAGATGTGTAGCATATCTGAACACTTACGAAGGTTTTTGGAGACACTATGCAAATTTCTAGTATGTGATTGATCCATTCTCCAATTTGCGAATAAACCATTCTCCAACTCTCGATTTCCCATCACATCAATCAATCTACCAGCTTTCCCGATTTTCCATGAATATATCTACAAGTGTTCTCGATTTGAGAGCGATTTAATTCCCAGCTATCTCAGGAAATGTACGCTACTTCCATCATGAAATAAAAAAGTATGTACCATCTCAATTGCTCATCAATCTGAGTGCCAGCTTTCCCGATTCACCTTCAATCAGTATCCTAGCTTTCTCGATTTCCTATCTACCTGTCAACCGGTCTTTTTTTTGCATATACCATTTGTAATAATTTACCAGCTTCTCCGCTTTCCCATCAAAATATGTACCACTTTTCTCGATCTTCCATTAATCTATAAATCAGTTTATTTATAAACCGTCTGAAATGGATTTTCCAGGTTCCCCAAATTACCATCTGTAACAAATTTACCAGCTTCTATGTTTTCCCATCAAGATATGACCCAGCTTTCTCGATTTTCCACAATCTATTATTCATATCATTCAGTGTTTTCCATTTTTGCTATGTAATTTATATACCAGCTTTCTCGATTTTTCACAATCTATTATTCATATCATCCAGTGTTTTAGATATGCTATATGTAACATATTTCCCAGCTTCCCCGATTTACCATATGTAGTAAATTACCAACTTCCCCGTTTTCCATTAACTATGCGTCAGAATTTCTGAGGACTGATGTCCATAGTCGAGCTGTCACGAGGAGTACAATTCCGAAGAGAATGGGACGGTCCGGTAACTAAAACACCTTTATATTGGGAAGAGGGAAATGGCAAATTGTAAAAAATCAACTGCTGAAATAATAGTGCAATCGAAAAGCCAACCAGCTCACATTTCTCGGGACGATGAGATCAGCTCAAAACCGTCGAGGAATCCCGATTTGACCCAATATTCTTAAACCCTTGTAGGGGTGGAAATAGGGTCCTGGTGTACCCCTGTTCTCGATTGTGTGTACACATATTTACCATCTGAAATATTTTTCCCAGCCTCCCCGATTTACCATCCGAAATATATTTCCCAGCGTCCTCGTTTTCATATTTAAATATATATCCCAGCTTACCAGATTTTCTATGAATCTATCAACCGTATTAACTAGGGTTTGTACATATACCATCTGTATTATATATTTTCCGGCTTCTCCGATTTAGCATTTGCAATAAATATACCAGCTTTTACTTTTATATCGCATTTTTTTTTGTCGATTTCCCATCAATACAGTACATAACAAGTTTTTTTTTTCTCAAATGCCAACTGAAATGTATTTACCAACTGTAATGAATTGCCCAGCTTGCCCACCTGAGTTTCTGTCTCAGCTTTCTTGGTTTTTCATCTACACATTAGCCAGATTTTTACATATACCATCTGTAAAACATTACCCAGGTTCCCGATTTACCTTCCGTAATAAATTTATCAGCGTTCCCGTTTTCCTATCAATATATATCCCAGCTTACTGGATTGTCTATCAAGCTATCAACCGAAGCAACCAGTTTTTACACGTACCATCTGCGCTATATTTCCCAGCGTCCCCAATTGATCTTATGTATTAAATTTACCAGCTTCCTCGATTTGCCGCCAATATCACGTCCCTCTGAAAGTCTCACCGTGTTTTCATTGCAGGCCACTTCTCCCATTGGAAGACTTTTTTTTCGAAAGGGACCGACCTCCAAAGGGTCATAAAAATTTATCTCAGCTTTCTCGATTCACATTAACTAATCAACCAGGTTTTTCTTACATATACCATCTGTAATATATTGCCTAGCTTCCCCGATTAACCATTTATATATATATATTTACCAGCTTCTACGTTTTTCCATCCATATATACACCAGCTTTTTCAATCTTACAAGTGTTTATTGCCCAGCTTTCTCGATTATCCAACAATTTATGTTTTTACCAACCTGCGAAACTTCGCATCGACCTGTCCACCAATTTTTCAATAAATCACATTTGTAAATTGTAGTATATATTCTAGCTTACCTGATTTACCAATTGTATTATATTCCTAGCTTCCCCGATTTACCATCGAACTACTTAACAAAATCCTTTTATCCAGTTTACTAAATATCTATTTATCAAACAGTGTTTTACATAGAACACCTGTGTCATGAACTCACTCGCAGCTTCCCTGATGGCACATTATTACATTACCAGCTTTCTCGATTTGCCGTTAATCCACTATCCAGCTGTCTCGATTTCATACATGTCTATTCCCCTGCGTTCTCGATTTTTTAATAGTTCAATGCGCAACGCCCTTGATTAATCATTTATCTATTTCATAGCTCTCTTCATTTTTCAATCGATTTGTAATTATTCTCAATTACCCATCAATCAATTTCCCACATTTCTCGGCTTCCCGTTTCTCATCTTTCTCGCGCAAAGGATCGAAGAGGAAACATAACTAGTCATATTGCATGACAGCAAGAATTAAATACAGCGAAGACTACGCCTCATCCATAGCCGTACTATACTTCAATCGTTTGATTTGAACGCACAAAGATAAAGCCTCCATTCGAACATGCTAATCGGAAATTGATGAGCACTAAGAATTATAAATCAGCAGAAGCGTTTGATAGGAACAATCTTAAAACACTCCGAGGAAACATATCTAGTCATATTGCATGACAGCAAGAATTTAATACAACGAAGACTGCGCCTCATCCATAGCCGTACTATACTCCAATCATTTGATTTGAACGCACAAAGATAAAGCCTCCATTCGAACATGCTAATCGGAAATTGATGAGCACTAAGAATTATAAATCAGCAGAAGCGTTTAATAGGAACAATCTTAAAACAATCCCACACATTGTGTTAAAATTCTTTTATGAACGATAGATAAGCAGCACTTCTATAGACTCAAAACCAATATTGGCCAATGTGCAAGTGCACTTCAAAAACTCAGCCCATGAGTAATGAGAGAGAGAGCATATATGAATATGAGAAAGAGAAAACATTCTTCCAATATAAGATAGAGCCCATATAAATGAATATATTTATACTATTGAAAGTGAGAACATATAAATGAATTGTAAGTGTGAGTGAGAGTGTGCTTAATACCTTAAACACCTAAGATAGAGTCCATACTAATTATAAATATGAAAGATCGAGTGTATGTAAACGAACTATTTATGAGAGAGAGAGAAAGAAAACGAGCATTTTAGTTTAATACTGTGTGAGAGTTCATATTGCCGTCCCACTTTCTAAAAATAAAACCAAAAAACAAAACACAAAACAACAGCAAAAAATTGATGACTAAATATTTATTCAAAATTCAGATCCCTTCTAAAAATATAATAATAACATAGGTTTCAAACTCCCCTTCTAAATAAATACAAATATAATATTTAAAAACAATAATAAAAAAGTCAAAACAGAAACTCGGTCGTGTAACTTTTGAATTATATGTAAGCCCGCACTCAATGCGAACTATGGGCAGTGTTCATCTCACATATTGAGCGATAATAGAGTCACGGTATACATAGGCACTACTAGTCGAAACACTATATCTTCAACTTACATACCTTTGGCAATAAGCGTGAAAGATCGACACAAGCGCAACTTGTATTCTGGCAATGTAGCCCAGTACCGCGGGAGCTCAGGGTGATAAGTACAAGACGGAGACGGATGATTCATGAACTATTACGGGTGCTTTGGTTGGAACAAATAGGAATTTTATCGTTGAAGAGGGGCTTGCTTGGACCAGGGTACAGAAGGTCTTTTTGCAAATTCATTGGGTCATTCCAATTTTACGGTTGTAAATTATACACCCGGTAATGGTGAAATGATGGTATCGTTTGATACTGTATCGGGCTATTTTACAACTTTGACACCTTCAACCGTTAATTTGGATGGAGCGGTTGGACCTGCGGGGTTAGATAGTAAATATTATACAACTGCTGCTTATCTATATTGTATACCTTTACTTGCTAATCAATTAGTTGTAAATTTTTGAGAAGACACTGCTGGATTGGCTTCGTCTATCGGACAGATTGCGACTATTACACCAGATATAACTAAGGGTTTTTCTATGCGATTAACAAATTATACGGAGATCTCGTAAATTCTTATTTTACGGGTACCGTTGTGTCTAAATTCGGGTCCGACAGTTCGAGTAATTGGAAAATCAATGTTGGGGGTGAGAGTGGAAGTCAAGGGCCCAAAGGTGAGTCCGATTATGATGGAGACAGGGGTGAGAGGTGATTTGATGGACCAACTGGGCCACAAGGAGAGAAGGGTGATAAAGGTTTGCGAGGGACATACAAGTGTGAAGAGGTCGATGATGATTTTGAAGAGAACGATCCACAAACCCCCAAGTGGTTCAGGGGGGTGGCTATGGATAGGTTGGGCAGGTGTGTGGCATTCCTCCCCTTGGTGGAATTGGTGGGATTGGTGGGATCGCAGGTGGTTCAGGCTCAGGTCTTCCCTTGGACGATATTTCCTACTAATTACCAGACCTGTATATATATAAAGACTGTTTCTTACCGGAAGGACTTTTAATAACCGTTTCTGGTTCTGATGTTTTAACATACCTTGGAAGGAGTGCTAGTACAATGCATTAATTACCCGAGAATTTAATCATAAACAACAACAATACCTCTGTGAATATTCCCTGGCTCGTTGCCTCTGTTTCATTTGGTCGTATTTATTCGTGGCAAATTAATGGTGGAAGAAGCTCTCCGACTCAGACTTCAACAATTGTTATGGGTGCAATTGCCTGCTACCTGTACAGGATAATGAGAACAATAAGCGGACTTCAAACTATAACAATCGGGAGCTTTTTGACTTAAAAATGAAATTGTTAATAATTTGTTAATTGTTAATTTAAATGGTTGATAAATAATAATAAAAGATTAAATAAGATGTGTCAAATTAAGAATGATGTCAAGAAGGTTGAAATCAAATGTAATCGTTGTGAGAAATTGAAGAATGAGTATGGTTTTGAAATAAGAGATAATGGGAATAGATATAAAACTTGTGGGATTTGTAGAAAAAGGGATAGCTGTGTTCATAATCGTATTATATATATTTGCGTAAAATGTAAAGGGAGTTCTATATGTGAGCATAATCGCCGTAAAGATGATTGTAAAGTTTGTTTTGGTTCAAGCATCTGCGAACATATTAAAGGAAAATTTAGATATAAAGATTGTTCGAATCCCGTAAAAAATATTTCAACAAATAATAAAAAGTCCAAGATATAAAGACAAAAAGAGAGGTTTTTCAACAAAGAAAATTCCATCGATTACAGTTGGTTGAAATCTACTTCGGAACTTCAAAACGGGGAATGTTTCTGCTGTAAAATCCAAATGGAATATAATCCAATTCGTAAAAATAATTTACTAACAAGCGAGAGAAAAAAATAATCAAATAAATCATATTAAATCCAATTGTGTCCTTGCTTGTTTCAATTGCAATATTCAAAGACAAGACCGCTACTCTCACGAAGAATTCATTAGTATCAAAAATCTAATGTAATATTCAAAATATTCAAATATTAAATTAATTAATTTTCAATCCCTAAAAATCCTCAAAAAAAACGGCCTTAATTGAACTAGTTCTGTTTTTCATTGTTGGATAACCAAGTTCAATATTGACATTCTTGACGACATGTAATTTATTTCTACTATCAAAGTAAAACTGACGTCGTTTCCCAGCATATCGAGTAAGGTTGCTTCGAGAACTTACATTTGCCGCGAATTCTTTTGCGAAGTTCTTCTTACTTTCTTTTATCAACCTATCTTCATTTTTAGAAAATCGTCTGATGCACAGACTCGGTCTTTTGCTCTCTTTCATTTCAAATTTTTCTTGACTACTTGTACCAAATAATATTTAATTTATTTTAAATTTAATCAATTTTGTGATATTCCCACACTTTCTTCTTGTTATCAAGAGCCAAAGCATATGTAATAAATTCGTCAATCGTCCCCGATAATCGATAATGTAAGTTTCGGTCTATCAAGGCGATATTAACGCCTTAGAGTAAAATAAACGCTTAAGTTAAGTCTAAATATATTAAAGTTCAATAATAGAGTCTTTTAGTAAAGTTAGGTATGCCTCGTGAAAACAGCAATACTCTGAGGGATTGTGAGGCTGAGACATTGCCTATATATAATCCTCTCAGTACTGTTTTCGCCGAAGAGATTTTACTTAGTGTTTCGTCGTCGCTTTATTAGAAACTATGGTATGTTTCGTTGGGGCGAGTCCGAGAGACTCATAAAATCCTATCTTTAGAAAGAAAAAGAAGAAAAAAATTCTTTTGATGTCCATAGTAATTGTATTAACCAATAAATTGCCACTTATCAATAATTACCGACTAGCCTTCATCAGACTGGCACATCTGGTTGGCTGAACGGAGGATAAACTAAGCTACGCTAATAGTCCTCAGAAGCCTAAGTTCGGTGGAGCCATCTCGCTACCGAAGTATTCAGATAATTCAGCCGAGAGAAGCGGAACCATCTCTTTGAACCAGCGAGCTTCAGGAGCATAAGGACACACCAACGTTGCAGTCGCCTTATCTCTCCTGATTCTAGCTATTACCCTGCCCAGATCAGACCACATCGGATTGAAGTACCACCTTGTACCCATCCAGGTCCGCAACGCAAACACCTCTCCTACCAGTGTGGACTGATAGAAGGGCTTCATCCGATAGTTTGTCGGATGAGCAAAGCCTTCCGCATCAAACGGACCAAACTTGTCGCATACCTTGTTGAACCAAGTCTTTCCCAGTGCGTAAGATTCAGTCCTGGGCTTCACCACTACCGGATCGCTCCAGTGAACCCGATCTTCTACCGGTGCACCCCGCGCCTGCATAATGGGGTCAATGTGGTACCCTAAGCGTGACTGCACGTCAGCTACCGGTTTCAGCTCACCAGGTATATGCTTCAGTACTATATCAAAGTCCCTTAGTACCTGAGCATACCGAGCCATCCTCCTTCCTCGCACCGAGGAGTCATAAGACAGCGGATCTTTCGTCAGCATAGTAACCAACGGCTCATGATCCGTGAATATCGTGAGCGGATGCTGCGATCTCTTGACAATGCGCCAAGACTTGTGCAGACAGTACACAATAGCCAAGGCCTCCTTATCCGTAATGTGGTATCCTAACTGGGCTGGGCTGAACTTTGAAGACCAAAAGCCTACCGGGCACAACTTCTTGTCTCGTCGAGCAAACAACCCCCCACCCACTCCTACAGAGTCACACGCGTCACAGTACAATTTTAACTTATCCTCGAACCCATGTTCGACCAGAATCCCCCTCTTGGCCACCTCAGCGCGGATGCGATCATATGCTTCCTGATGGATCGGTCCCCACTTAACAAGGACATCCTTCTTGCTAAGGTCCGAGATGGGGGCCATGATCCGGGAATAATCAGGAATGTATTGGCTCCAATAGCCAATCGTGTGGTACCATGAGGCGAGTAAATCCTTGTCCGTGGGTGGGGGCATACGCAAGATGGCCTCCATCCTATCCTCGCTAATAGCAGAACCGTTTTCGTCAACAAGTCGACCCAACGCTAGCACCGGGCGGTCAGAGAAATCGTGTGGTACCAGAAGGCAAGTAAATCCTTGTCCGTGGGTGGGGGCATACGCAAGATGGCCTCCATCCTATCCTCGCTAATAGCAGAACCGTTTTCATCAACAAGTCGACCCAACGCTAGCACCGGGCGGTCAGAGAAGCCAAAGCAGCACTTCTTCAATTTCAACTTGATGTTGTGCTTCTTACATGCCGCAATCAACGCCCTGATGCTCTTCCAATGCTTCATGGGATCATTGTCCCCAACGCCCATATCGTCAATGTATGTCTTGAGTCCGTCAACACTCTGGAAGGCGTACTCCATCCTTGGCTGCATAACCCAAGACGCCGGCTTGATGCCGAACGGCATGCCAACAAACGTGCGCTTGCCCCACGGGGTCCAAAACGTTAGTAGATACTGCGAGCCTTCCGCCACCTTGCTAAAAACCCTAAAACCCTGGCCAATATCTACCATGGTGCGGTACTTCTTGCCACGCACTGATGACAGAAACTCCTGCTCCGTAGGTACCGGGTGCTCTTCGCAGTCCAACAAGCCATTAAGCTTCTTGTAATTAATACAACACCGCCAGTCGTTAATCGACAAAGGAAAAAATCCAGGTCTCTTAAAGACCATGTGCGGCATTGCACAATAACCCTTGGAAACTGCCTCCGAGATTTCCCGTGTAATGCAATCTTGGTCCCAGTCCCCCACTTTACCACTAAGCACCGGGGTGAACGTGGGATCATTGTTGGGGTACACATGATAGGCTGGCTTCGAACCATCTTTCACCTTGAACTCGACACCGTCCCGAAAACGGATGTCGTCAAACACCATAAACGTGGAAGTGGCAGCATTATAGGCTACTGACTGTATATCCTTAATCATAGCTGTCAACTCTCTCTTAGGAAGTCCACACGCCTTGTGTAACTTCTTCAGTTGGGACTGGTCAAGCTCCAAGTGTGCCTGCGGATCCACCTCCTTAGCCGGAGATATCGTTGTCGCACCAATTAGCATGTCCACCTCAGCTAACAGGTCATTTAGACGAGGTAGAACGTACTCGTCGCCATCATTTAACTCAGCCGCATTAGCTAAGTAGTCCACCCGTTTCTTAATCTTCATGAAATGTGCTTGAACCGACGCAATATAATTCTTTCGTTCCTGCTCTTTGAACTGGTTCCTATGAATCACTCGTAATCCCAAATGGCGGCGTATAGTGTTCAACCGTAGATCCTGTGGAATCGTTGGACTCAGCTTACGACGCTTATGCCGTATCTCCGTCCTTCTAGCTTGTGCCCGCTTATCCGGCGGGCCACGCACGCCCGGCTGGTCCTCATCCGCTGCTTCTGATTCTAGAAATCAATCACCTGCGTTTGAGGCACCACCACCAGCCAGTCCTGCTTGGTCCACATGAGGGACAAGCGTTCCTTTCTCAAATCTTCAAATCCTAACAAAACATCCGTGTCGAATGGCAGAGATTTGACAACGAGAAAATCCACAGGGCGAACCAGCGAGTTCCCTCCCCGCGTATCCAAGGTCACTGAAGAAATAATCACATCAGAAGGTTGGACCAGACCCATTTCTGCCACACCCTTGTAAGGCAAGCCCAAGTATCGAGCTACCTCCAGTCCCTGTCTCTCTATATTGCGCCCTTAATAACACTCCCTACCTGCGCCTTCTCCTCCACTGTCGCCCCCAGCGACCCTGCCAGTCACTTCTGACGACACTTAGTCGCAATGTGACCAAACTTCTGACAGGTGTAGCACTTAATGCTCTTCATACGCTGCTTGTAGGCAGCGTCCGCATCCTCCTTGTCATCGCCTGATAACTCTACCCCTCTCTCATCATCAGAGGCCTGGGGTCGTGTACGCTTACTCGTCAGTTTGCCTGTGGCCTGTGTCACTTGTCGCGGCGTCTTCAACAGTTTCCGCAAATCCTCCCCTTGATTCCTTAACTTGGGTCGTAGGTCACTCGGCGCAGCCAACGTCCCGTTGTTCATGTTGTACCAATCACCCTGTGGCTCTGTCAGCACTGTGGGAGCAGCCTTAACCCCATGTGCACTAGGACCATCACGTTCCTCACGCTCCTCCTTAAGTGTAAGCAAGACCGGAGTCAAACCACCTATACTGTAGGAACGGCGAACACTCTTCCCCAAACGCTTGTGGTGAATAAATACGCGTTCTAAAAAGACATCTATAGTATCATTCACAACATCTAAATTATCCATAACCGCATCATAATACACCGATTCCACTTTGAGTAATCCTAAGAAAAAACTTGCATGAGGGCTCAATAAACACTCCATGCAATGATCAGCAATCACACCTTCTGTCGTGGACAGCTGTGCAGCTTGGCCCAGGTGTTCACGCTCCACCTTCTTGAAGTCTGTCAACGGAGCCCCTGTAGATACCGTGCCAGCCTTCGCCATCTGCTTCAGCAACGTGTCCATGTAAGTTCCTAGTCGAGCACTAAGTTGCTGATCCCTTCCTCCAGCATCCGCCGCCGGTGCCATCTTAAACAAGCCTGCCGCACCACCCGTAGTTCCTGCTTGAACACCCCATACTCCATACGTTTGAATGTTCTGAATCACACTCTCAATCAGCTCTGGATTCGTGACGTACTGATCCGCCAACAAGTCTGCAGTTTCCAACATAGAGCTCCGCGGTTGCACGAATAGCATAGCCAACATCTGATTATGCTTGGCCAAAATCACTGAGTCGATCATACCAATGTCAGTCCATCGATCCCCTAGTAGCGCCCGTACACTGGACTGAACTGCCGTGTTGAATCCATGGAACAGATAGTCGTTGCCTTGATGCGTCTGCTTCATTCCTGGCACTGTAATGCCAGATTAATGATGGATCCTTCGCTTCTTAAGGACCTGACCTGGGCCCTTCGCCCATTGGAGATAGTCATCTCATTTCTTCCCATCGAATGTCTCAATCGATTCCGTCATTTCGAATCGGTTTTTGTGTGTGTAATGTACTGTCTACCTTACTACCTATTATTATTGTGAGTACTTCTTAGCCGCATATCTTCAGACGTACATCACAGATTATTGTTAGCTATCATACAGGTTATAATAATAGTGTCGTAGCGTATGGCACCTACTGTGCCATACACTGCGTTTGTAAACAATATTGTGTTCATGTGAATTCTAATATAGTTTTATTAATAGAACTAGTCCAAATCTTATATTTGGTATTATACTGGGGCCTTTTAATGGACTTGTCCAAATATCTGATATGCAAAATGGAAAAGGTATGTAATTATTAATAACTGTTAAAATCCATTTAAAGAAACTAAGTTTGCGTACTTTGAGGAGTACGTTTATATTACAAGATTCTAATGTGGAGGCCCGGCTTTTACAATAACCGATATAGTCCAAACCATCAGAAAACCTTATGTAAAAATGTCGGTGGGTGATGAAGATAATCCATTAATATCCCAACTAACGGTTTTCTTACAGTCCGACCATTTCAACGACACGTATAGATACGGAATTTTGGTCCCAACAGTACTATTCTCAACGACTGCCTCTGTTATATTATCCGTTCGACTCCCTTTTGTTAGTGTTTTTATCTCCGTCTCAGTTAATTCCAAATCAACACCATTCGTTGCCCTATAATAATAATCAGCAACAATATAATCATTAATTGGAGCTGATCCGTTATTTATATTTCCCGGGTTTTCTGCAACTTCTTCACCGCTATCGAATGATGTATTCAATCTACTCCAATGCGTTCCATCGTCGGCATTAGCCCATTTAGCCGTGTCATAAGTGGCACCAACTACTTTTTCCTTTACCGTTGGAGTGTCGTTCCTCAACTATTCCAAGTAATTACTGGGTCCCACATTTTCACCATCTTTCGCCAAGACATACCAACCCTGCTCCTCACCCCGAGGACCTTCTGCGTCTAACCGGATCATCATCCCGCTTACTCTCATATTCTAATACATTAAAAGTAAATCTTTCGCATTTGTATCAATATGGTACCCACCGCGACACGTACTAGCAAAAGCTGTAAGAACATCACTACTTTCACCTGTTGAAATTGGATTAGATATAATAGTATAACCTTGAATTGTTAAATTAGTCGAAGCCATTCTTTCTTTTCTATTCCTTTTTTATTTCGTTTCTTTATTTAATTTATTATTGATATTTTTATTTATTTAATAAAGAAAGATAAAAACAATATCTGATACACTTGAAAAGCCAAAACGGGTCGTTTCCGGAAAAAACCAGAGCCGCTCTGGCAGAGGGAATAAACCGGCTTGCCGCAAAGAGAGCTTCTAAGAAAGACGGAAATGAAAATGAAAATGAAAATGAAACAGAGATTAAACCGGAGATTAAACCGGAGATTAAACCAGAGAATAAAGAAGAAAAGAAAGAAAAGAAAGAAAAGAAGAAAAAGGATAAAAAAAATAACAATTGTTATGGATAGCGGGAGTGATGACGACAGTGAAGATGACAGTAAAATTGTGGTAAAGAGTTCTCGAAGAAGGACGAGAAGACGGGAGGATTCTCGTGAAGATGAAAATGAAGAATTTGAAAAGAGACGGTATTATGAGTGGTTGAAAGAGCTGGGCTGGTATAAGACAGAACTTTTCGATATGAAGACATGTCGCGACAGCCTGAAACTACTTGGTTAAGAAGACATGTCCAAGACATGGCGTCATTAATGGGTGTCTTTTGAAAACTGGTCAAAAAAAACTTTGTCCGATAGAATAGCCGCATTTAAAATTGACCAATAAATAAGACATATTTTTAAACAAAAAGACATCAACATACCGCGAATTGCACCTAGAAAAATCAACTAAATGCACCTCTGATATTATTATATTTTAAAACATAATTCGTGAACAGGACAAAATAATATATATATAAAATATTTTTTAAAAAGGGCTTTAGTTTTTTTATAATCACTCCAGTGATCGACTGATCGACGGTTGTTATTTAATAAATAAATATCATTTTTATTTATGAAGATTTTTGACAGTTGACTTTGAGTTTGAGTCGTTTACCGAAAGAATTACGCGCCAGAGTGCATTTGTGAAACCGTTGAACATTATGTATGCATTGATTTCTATGAAGCAACTTGTGCTGTCAG
>NW_014039893.1:0-1963 GCF_001186125.1 Sphaeroforma arctica JP610 | reverse complement strand
TAATTTCAAGAAAAGAGTTGGTAGGCGTATGCATTCATCCTGGAACTATTTCAAACTACTCCCTGATGCAAAAAATACAGTGCATCGCTTGCGAACAAGTATGGGCCCCCAACACTAATGCCCAGAGACGCACTGCTCATCTCCGCAGCTGTGTGAAGCAGACTCAGAACGTGCGACTTGAATTTGCTGATATAATGAGTGCTCCTTCCGTTAGCGAAAAGGTGACTTATGTGGGCAAGAAGACTGCAAAGGTAGTTGTGATCGACAGAGAGATTGATCCGGAGCAATGTACTTTGCCAGGGCTGAAAACCTATCCTATCAAACGTACGGATGGCGATTATACTTCTAAACAGAGCCACATAGTATTATCAAAACATTTCGGGATACAGATGGACATGGAGATTACAAGATTTTTGTGGCGAATTCGATAGCGTTCAATGCGGTTAACTCCCAGACGTTGGAGAATATGGTTACAGTAATTCGGAAGGCTTCAGTCTCTCACCCTATACCCCATCGTCATCAGTTGTCTTCAACATTAGTGCCTGCGTTATTTAAAACCGCTCGGGATGAAAGTATGATCGTGATGAATAATATTTTTCCCTTGTGTGGTGGAACGGTAGATATGGATGGTTGCACGGTAATGCAAGAGAGCTTGATAAATGGGGTGGTAAAACTAGGCGATCTTCCTACTCCATTGCCAATTGGTATTTTCAACACAAAAACACATACATTAGTGGGGCAGAAGAAAACCAAAGAATGGAATGCAGAAGTGGCCATAGATTTTATAAATAGTTTGCCGTATGATGGGAAATTTGTGTTCCTGTTTGTATCAGATACAACTGGAAACATGGTAAAATGCTGGCCTATAATAGAAGAGAAGCTGCCTTGGATATCGTGCGCTCCCGACCCTATGCACGTCATGAACTTGGTACTAATGAGTGTGTGCACTATACCGTGCATTGAAAAGACACTCAAGGAGTGTGACAAAGTAACACAATTCTTTTGGAGCTCCACATACTTAATGGCTCAAATTGATTTATACGCGGCACTTCATCATAACCGCCAGATAAGGCCACTGAAGACAACAACCATGCGATTTGCCAAGCTCCTTCACATATCGTACCGTCTAATGAATCTGAAGGACGGAATATGCGAGACTATCTTTGTAAAGACTACTAAGGAAACATTGAGCAGTCGGTGAGATCATCTATGGGATGTGAAGCTTCGAAACCTATTGTGTCGAAGATAACAGGCTATATGAAGAAGGCGGAGCTGTTGTGGAAGAGTCTAACTAAAGCTACTGGCGATTCAAAAGATCTTGCCGACCAAGTATTAACAAAACTAAATCACGGGATACGTGGCAACTGGTCTTTTTTACGTGATAGTACCTTCTACCTGGCGGCGTATTGCCTCGACTCAGCATTTATCGCGGACAACCCATACAGGGAACCGGCAAACCGCGAGGCTCTTCACATTGTGATTCGACGCATACTCAATTCATATCCATCATCTGATGATAAAGAAGCATTTTTCAGCAAGTGTACAGCGGAGTTGGACATCTCTAAATTCCTACTGGTGCTACTGTGGGAGACGAGGCCACTATTGAGGATGCAAGCAACATAGAAGACACTACTGCTACTGGTGCTACTGTAGGAGACGATGCCACTATTGATGATGCAAGCAACATAGAAGACACTATTGGTGCTACTGCGGGAGACGAGGCCACTATTGATGATGCAAGCAACATAGAAGACACTACTGGTGCTACTGTGGGAGACGAGGCCATTATTGATGATACAAGCAACATAGAAGACGCTGTGCAACAGCCTTTTATGCCCATACAAACCCGTGTTCATAAACAAAAACGCACAAATCAATACATATTTTCTTCGGGCTCAACAACGAAGCGGACGAAATTAATGCAACAATCTGTTCTTATTGATGAAGGACCTTTACCGCTAGG
>NW_014039894.1:47846-51943 GCF_001186125.1 Sphaeroforma arctica JP610 | reverse complement strand
ATGTATGAATTCTATAGTTTAAAATTAATTTCTATGTGTAGTTTTAGTTTTAGTTATATATACATTATATATTTTGATATTATTTTTATTATTGTTATTATTATTATCATTTCACATGTATATATACTCTCTATTTTACGTGTATCTATTTTAGGTCACAGTAGTATTAATGGTGAATACCTCATCTGAAGTGAAATTATTATTATTTTTATTATTAGTTATTATTATTCTTATTGTTATTATTATTACATATGTATATATACTCTCAATTTTACGTTATCTATTTTAGGTCACAGTAGTATCAATGGTGAATACCTCATATGAGGGCATTTAAATTGGTCTCTTTTCTTTAAACAATGATTGACATCGGTTGTATTCAACCACAAGTCATTTGCTGATGAATTGGGCAATGTCCAATGTGGCTGTGAATAAGTGGCCTACATCAAGTATTGTACACATACATATACATATACGTGATTGGCCATACTATGAATAAGTGGCATCGTACATATAGGGTTTTAGGGTTTAGGGTTTTAATATACATATACGTGTGCAACCCATTCAGTCGACACCAGATTCGCAGACACGACTCATATACAGCTATCTTCTATTCACTCGGAACACACATACACAACCACTTCCCATTCACCTACAACCAACTCACACGACTCGTATACAACTATCGTCTATTCACCCAGAACACACATACACAACCACTTCCCATTCACTGCAACCAACTCACGCGATTTATATGCAGCTATCGTCTATTCACCCAGAACACGCATACACAACCACTTCCCATTCACTACAATCAACTCACACGACTCATATACAGCTATCGTCTATTCACCCAGAACACGCATACACAACCACTTCCCATTCACTACAATCAACTCACACGACTCATATACAGCTATCGTCTATTCACCCAGAACACACATACACAACCACTTCCCATTCACCTACAACCAACTCACAGCTCTCTGCCACTCACTTTTAACTGCGTCTCCACTTCTTCTCATAGGGCCAGAACTGTCAGGCGAGTAATTTCGTGCGAGCATTCCAAAGCATCCCTCAGGCCTCTGCACTAGGACTACTAATCAATGAAGACTCAGGGTCACAAGCGGACAAGGGCAAGGTATGTCCAATAACTCTCCTACTCCTATCCGACACTCGGGATGTGTATGTTGATGATGGATATGGTTGTATGCCCGTATATGTATATATATCTCGTACATATGTGCGTATATATATATATATACTATGTCTGTGTCTGTGTCTGTGTCTGTACCTGTCTCTGTGGCCATATATGTGTCCGTGTCTGTGTATGCCTGTATATATACAATCAATATGTGTGTGGACATACTGAGTGGTATGCATTTAGACCTTGTGTTTATATAGATGTCTGTATATTTCTGTAGCTATATATGGGTGTGCGAACACCTCAGAAATAGGTCCTGTCTGCCATAGCGTTTCCTCAATCAAAATTAAAGCTCTTAGGCTGAGACAGGCGAGGCGTTAATGGAGACTTATATTCGTATACACGTATATACGAATATAATTCAAAGTATATTAGTATGTCCCTTGAATGCAATTGCACGCCGTGAATTGTTTTTGGTCAGAGATGACACGCTACACCTGAGGGACGCTGAATACTGCACCGTAAGCTCAACCTTAAACCCTACACCCCAAACCCCAAATCTTAGCCCTTGAATCCTGAGTCCTAACACACTACCCCGTTGCTATGGTTACAGGTGATCCAGGGGTTCAACCGGTTTCTGTTGACGCAACTGCACAGTGATATGAATCTCGCAGATGAGAAGCCCTCGGCCACACCCACACCGACACCCACACCCACACAGACGCCACACCTGCACGCAACACCCAAGGCACACGCAACACCCAAGGCACACGCACACCCCACGCCCCACACAGCCCCACACAGCGACAGGACTACCCACGCAAGTGGGGAAGGGAGTGTAAGGGCACAGGCACACGCAACACCCAAGGCACACGCACACCCCACGCCCCACACAGCCCCACACAGCGACAGGACTACCCACGCGAGTGGGGAAGGGAGTGTAAGGGCACAGGCACACGACCCCACCAGTGCAACGGGACAGAGGGCAAGGACTAGACAGGACGGGAGAACAGCAGGTGCGGAGGCTCAGGCACAGCCCCACGCGGGGTCAGGCGGCCCTACGCAGCAGCAAATGGGTGCAGGACATCATGCATCTGTATACACCCCAACTGTTAATATAGGGGACAACTTCAGAACACGGGTCATGACACGCAGCACGTGCCAGTACTGCTCAACTCCCCGCGAGAGAGCGACAGACAGGTACGCACTAGGGCACCGACAGGCGTGAGTGTATGTGTGTGGGAATATAGACCAATATATATATATATATATTATATATGTATGTATGTATGTATGTATGTATGTATGTGTGTATGTATGTATGTATATATATATATAATATATATGTATGTATTTATATTTATATTCTATATATATGCGATTGTATCTCGAATCGTTACTTGCATATATTGTCTGTGTTAGCCGGCGTTTGTGTATATGCTGTGCTACAGCACTACATCATGGCGCAAGACTGCCACCAAATAACATACATCGAAACGTCCAAGGGCACATACGTAGACCTACGCACACGTACACGCACACACCACGTGTAGATCCCATGCACTCATACCCTCCCCTGTGCGGCTCTATTACTAACCCCATTACCTGTAATCCCTCTGTGTGGGTTGGCAGGCCGGCCTTTGTGGATGTCCTGTGTAATAGTATGGTACGGGAGACCATGACGAAAGCCTACTGTGAGACATGCCAGGGCTACAAGCAAACGCTGCTGCAGCGCAGACTAACCGCGCTGCCAGATGTGCTGGCCGTCAGTTGTGGGGCTATGAACCAAGCAGAACTCGCCATTTGGAGACACACGGCCCAGCCACACACCGGAGACCCGCCCTCGGGCAGCACCAATGGCCACACAGACACAGCTGCGGCGGAAGGCAAGGTGGGTAGGCAACGGGGGTAGTGCATACTCTGTGTGTGGGCACAAATGTAAGGCAGGGAGTGTAGGGATGTTTTGAGGTGTTCTTCAGTGGTAGACGGATGAGTGGCCTCTGATGCAATGCTTCAATGTCTTAAGGCGGGTAGTGCAAGACTATAGGTGCTGCCAACGGAGAGACGGGGATGAGGGGGGGAGGGGGTTACAATATTTACGGTTTTTGGGTTTAATTCAGGGAGAAGAGGTGTGTGTAATGTTTAGGGTTCTTGGGTTAATTTATGATTCTTGGGTTTAATTTTATGGGGAAGAGGTGTGGTCAATGTTTGCGGTTGTTGGCTTTAGTCTGGTGGGAGAGGGCGTGTGTATTGTTTAGGGTTCTTGGGTTTGAAGTTTAGGGCTGAGTGTGCTGCGGGCCCGTGGTCACTGCTGTGCTAGTATCAAGTTAGAGGAACCAGTAGTTGACTGATAGCTCAGAATCTATTTATATCTACCAATCACCGGCGGGCGAATGGCCTATGCGCGACCACAGTGGATCGACTATTGATATTGTGCCAATTTATATATATCAACCAATCGCAGACGAGCACTGGGCTTGTGCGCGATTGCCGTGTGAGGAATGGTTGTCAGTTTGCGAGTATTCGAACAATCTGTTTATACCTTATACACTGCTGTGCGATCTATTTATATCGACAAATCGCAGGCACGAAGCGGGCCTGTCCGCACCCGCAGTGTGAGTGACGGGGATATTCATGAGACCGTGTTCAGCCAAGGCCCACCCGAACAATCGCAGAGGAAAGATAGCTGGCTGCCATCAGGATTAATTGCCAGTATAAGAGACAAAGGTACGATATATATAAGGTATATATGGCACTCCCCATCTATGTATGAGGTACGATATGTCAGTATGTAAAAATATACATGTATGAAGTACGATATATGTATATAAATAAGATATATATATATATATATATATATATATATATATGTGTGTGTGTGTGTGTGTGTGTATATATATATATATATATATATATATATATATATAGTATATATATATATATATACTAGTACTAT
>NW_014039894.1:44049-47041 GCF_001186125.1 Sphaeroforma arctica JP610 | reverse complement strand
TACGTGTAGTTTACTTAGGTACATATGTATTTATATATATATGTGTGTGTGTGTGTATGTGTGTGTGTGTGTAGGGATGTATATATGTAGTTATGTATATATGTGTGTATGTATGTACGTATGTGTACAAATGTGTGTATGTATGTCCGTATGTACGTATGCATACACACACACACACATATATATATATATATATATATATATATATATAATTATAATTATAATTATGAATATCGTCTATTTTTGTTAAGTATGGACAAATTTTAGATTTTAGATAGTTGAAAACATGTGTCCAGATGTGTATTGTTTTAGTCATGATGTTGTCATGTATAAGTATATTATCATAATTATCTCGACCGATTTGTTTGCTCATTCTCACCACAGTAGAATAACATATGGCCCTTTGAAGCCTGCACACCTTAATATATATATACATTCTTTGTTATTATTTTAGGGTTTTAGGGTTTGTAAACGTACCTTGATATTAATTAAATTGCTTCTTATCCTTATACACATACTTTTATTTCTTCTGTTTGGATTGCTTAATCCTAGACATCGTTTTTGTAATATGATATTAGTACAGTAGCACGAGACCCATAGAAGCATGGACATCGTCGCATGTATTGTTTCTTAACATTGTGAACACGCATATCGCCAAAAATATGTTTTAAAGCTATTCCACTGTACATTCACAGGAGTATATACACATATCATCTAATCCTGGATTTTGTATTCATATCATGTCGTCGTACTTTTATGTTGTAAGCCAATTCCACTGTACACTCAGCCCCTGTCATCTAATCCTATACTATGTATTCACATAATCTAATCCTAGACTTTGTATTCGTACCATAACTCTATCAGTATGTTGGTACGAGGCTGCTTCGCATGCAGAGCCAACAAGCCGAAAATGAACCGCGGAACACAGCCACCACCCCCGAACCACACATCACCCCAATTGCCAGTAGTGGACAAATATCCGAGAGAAATCCTGCCCCCAAGCCACCCCATAAGGCTAGCGAGGTACGTGCGCATGCTTCTGTGCCCCGTGTGTCCGTCGTTGTCATTGTCGTTGTCGTTGTCGTCGTCGTTGTTGTTGTCGTTGTCGTTGTCGTTGTTGTTGTCGTTGTCGTTGCTGTTGCTGTTGTTGTTGTCGTTGTTGTTGTCTTTGTTGTTGTTGTTGTTGTCGTTGTCATTGTCGTTGTTGTTGTTGTTGTTGTCGTTGTCGTTGTCGGTTGTGTATCGCCCCTACCTAGTGTGTGCTTAGTTTGTCCGGGCGCGTTCTGTGGGATATGCTCAGCCCATTGGCTGCCTGATACTATCTGGTTCTAATGTTTACTCATTGGACTCGTAATATAGGGTATAAGGTTTTAGGGTTTAGAAAAATGTACTTTACTCGTCCTCACCTACTCTCCTAGGCCATACCTTCATCCCACACACGCATCGATTTAAACCCCTAAACCCCTAAACCCAACGAACCCAAACTCTATACTCATCTGTATCTATCGCACCTATTGGCATCCCTGCAGGCCCATGCGAGTGTGTCAACGGCAACGGCCGCAAAGACAACCAGTACAGACGCCAACGACACAACCACACACACAGCAACCACCACACCACACACAAACAGTACACTACCCAAAAACACTAACCCACACACAAACAGTATCCCACACACAACCAGTACACTACTCAAAAACACCACACCACACACCAACAGTACACTACACAAAAACACTACACCACACACCAACAGTACACTACACAAAAACACCACACCACACACCAACAGTACGCTCACAGGCACTCAGGCGAATGGCGCGCAGAAAACAGCCAGTGCCATGAAAGGAGGGTGGTATGTGTTCAACGACTTCGCTATCAACCCCGTGACGGAGGACGACGCTATTGACTTCAGCATGGTGCGTTATATATATATATATATATATATATATACGTGTGTGTGTGTGTGTGTGTGTGTATCTTTGTTTGTGTGTCTGTGTTTGTGTCTGTGTCTGTGCCTGTGTCTGTGTGTTTGTGCAAATACACACTGTCATCACTGTTTATTTATACCTTTACAAAGTATATTAAACTCTATTATTTATAACCATCCTATCCACCCTGTATTTGCGTGCAGGTTTGGAAGGTGCCGTGTCTTCTGTACTACACTCGAGCTGAGTTTGTAGCCGCAGAAGACCCAATCGATACCAAAAGTGCCCACACCACCGCCAACCGACCCATGTCATCTACAGGTGGGCAATTGCGTACTATTTGCGGGTGTTTTAATGGGGAATGCTACTGTTATAGATTGTGGTGTAATTATCTATGTGTATGTTCGTGGGCAATATCTACATATGTTGTGCAATGTAGCGTCTTGTTATGACAGCAAGACCACTGTGTGCCATGGCATGCGCATGAACAAGCGATAGCATACAGCAGGGAGTCACTACTAAAAATTTCGTACTACGATGTACCTCGTATGTTTGAGAGTTTTAGCGTTCTATTTATAGTTTGTCTATTTATAGCTATTACTCTTATTCGCTCAGATATTGTAGCGTTCTATGTAGAGTGTTGTAGCGTTCTATGTAGAGTGTGTCTATTTATAGCTACCACTCACTCGCTCAGATATTGTAGCGTTCTATTTATAGTATGTCTATATATAGCTACCGCTCATTCGCTCAGATATTGTAGCGTTCTATTTATAGTATGTCTATTTATAGCTACCACTCTTATTCGCTCAGATAAACACGCCGCGGCTCAGCCCAAAGCATCCGCGACAGACGCACTCAAAGACTGTGCCACGAGTGCTGCCCGTCGCCCGCAGAGGGATGTACAGGTGTGTGTTATTCATCTAGTTATGTGCAATTGTGTATCATTCATATATATATATATATATATATGTGTGTGTGTGTGTGTGTTATTCTATCTAGTTATGTGCTAATTGTGTATCTATTCATATATATATATATATATATATGTAGTGTGTGTGTGTGTA
>NW_014039894.1:37404-42116 GCF_001186125.1 Sphaeroforma arctica JP610 | reverse complement strand
ATTATATATATATATATATATATATATATATATATATATATATATATATATATATATATATATATATATATATATATATATATATATATATATATATATATATATATATATATATATATACATATACACATATATATATGCATATATATATATATATATATATATATATATATATACATGTATATGTATATATATATATATATATATATGTGTGTGTGTGTGTGTGTGTGTGTTTGTGTTATGTGTGTTGTATTAGTGTGGGCTGTATACGTTGTACTCGTATATGAGTGTGTAATGTGTTTATAGTGCACATACTACAAGTATGCTCGTTTATGTTTTAGATCTGAGAGTACTGGGTATCTGGGATTGACCCAAACGATGCGTTCGTTCAGATGCGTTTCCAGCTCACAATACATATGCACTTAAGTCGGCTCTGTATCCAGAACCCTAAACCCCTAAACCCCTGAAACTCTAAAATCTAAAACCTTAAAACATCTTGCTTGTCAGTTCTGTTCTGTCGCAGTATGTGGACACTCCGTAGTGGGCAGTGCACACGACGAACAGTGTGTGTATCCTGATATGTACTTGCCTTATATGTACTTTCCTTATATGTACTTGCCTTATATGTACTTTCCTTATATGTACTTGCCTTATATGTACTTTCCTTATATGTACTTGCCCACATACTCGCCTGTAACGCTATACCACACCCACATACTCGCTTGTATCTCTATACCATACCCACACTCTCATATATCCATGCGTGTTCGCTCTCAGTCTGCTGTCCACAAACTGGGAGCCCCCACTGCCGCCATTCGCCCGCGCACTCCAATTGAAGGGCCCACTTTGGCTGAACGCTTGCAACGCCATCCCCAGACACAGGTGAGTGTAGTGTGTGATAGTATTACACTAGACTAGAGTGCGCAGTTGTGTATTGTGTATGTATAGTGTGTGATTGTATTACACTAGAGTGCGCAAGTGTGTATAGTGTGTGATCTTGTTGTATTTATAGTGTGTGATAGTATTGTGTATAGTGTGTGATAGTATTGTGTGTATAGTGTGTGATAGTATCGTGTGTGTGATCTGTGATCGTATCGCGTTTGTATTTCTTAGTACGGGTGGTCATGCTGTGTGGTAGTACAGTGTGTTTGTGTTGGGCGTGTGATGTAGTTTGATATGGTTTGTTATGATAGGATATCATATTGTAGTATATCATATATTTTATCATATTGTATAATACTGTACCATATTATATCATATTGTATCATATTACATTACATCATATCATACCATATCATATTTCGAGTATAAGACTTGTGTGAGTTGCGGTGGAGTGTGTTTGTAGTGATGCGAGTGAGTGCTTCTATTTTAAGACCAGTGTCTGCAGGTGTACTAGGCCAGTGCATACTTTGCAACTCATTGCCACATGCGTATATAGCGCCTTTCTTAGTTATCTCGCAGCCGTGTCTACGCAACTCGCTGTCGGTTGCCGTAGTTTGTCCTGCTTGGAAATTGTCCGCGTTTCATTTGCTGCCTATTGTTTCATAGTGTAACTGACCTATACGCAATCGCCTTAGTTTGTCCTGCTTGACATTTGTCCGTCTTGTATTTGTTGCCTATTGCTTCATAGTGTTACACAGCTGTGCCACGTGTGCGTACGTAGTTTATAGCCCTTCTCTCGCCATATGTTCATTTCTCGTCGACTGTCAATTCGTTATTATCATGCGAGGCCTCTGATCCATCCCCGTCTGCTTAGGCTCTATAGTTCATTCCTGCTTAATTTTAATTGTCCATCCCTCGTAGTCCGTTCATCCTTTGCTTACTTCCTTACACTCCACCCATCGTCCCTCAGGCCCAGGCTCAGGCCCACCCCACCACCGCGACTAAGCCTCAGTTGTATCTGCGGCAAATCACTCCCAGTGGTCGCACGTCGCCTAGCAACGGCAGTGGCAGTGGAGTGAGTAATGGCCAATCCACGCCAGTGAATGGGTCAGTCGTCTCAGCGGATAGGAAATCCGTTGGTAGACAGGCGGCTGTGGCAGGCTCTGCTGGGGACAGGCCGGACGTGAATGTGGGTTGGTTGTGACGTTAGTGCGAGTGACTGCGTATGTGTGTATGTATACTTGGTGTATGGGTGCGCGCACGTGTATGTGTGCATGTATATATATATGTGTGTGTATGTATATATATATATGTGTGTGTGTGTTGTGTGTGTATGTGTGTGTGTGTTGTGTGTGTGTGTGTTGTGTGCGTGTGCGTGTGTGTGTGTGTGTGTTGTGTGCGTGTGCGTGTGTGTGTGTGTGTGTGTGTGTCAGTGCATGTGGTATACACTTGGTAGTAGGCTGTGCGTATGTGTATGCGTGTCATTGATATGACAGTAGCAGGTGGGTTGTCTCGGCCGCTCCTCCTCAGTGAGGTATGCGTCTGCGTATAGTACCAATACAGCCGATGCTAAACAGTTGATCATCGGAAGACATGTATAAGATCCCCTTAGTCCAGTTGTATCGGTCGGTTATCTAGGGGCCGCCTTGCACTTCGCGACACAAAAAAAGGACTTTCGGTGCCAAATGGGGCAGAACCAAAAAAATGGCTTTTCAGTCATGTTGAAAAGGAGCTGGTGCTTCTCACATGCACTGGTTTTCGTATCATTGATGTACGTATATGTAGATGTGTATACGCTTATTTGTCATCTTTTCTCGGTGGCTGTAGTAGTGGTAGTAGGGAGAGGGTTTAGGGTTCTAGGGTGGAGGAGTGGCTGACCCTTTCAGTACAGCCCCACCAGTAGTAGTAGTAGAGCCACATCCGTTGCACAGTCGAGTGTACACAATGACGCCACTCTGCCTACACTCAGACTCACAGTACTCACTACATTCAACCACATCCTCAGACACTCACAGTACACACTACACTCAACCACATCCTCAGGCACTCACAGTACACACTACACTCAACCACATCCTCAGACACTGACAGTACTCACTACACTAAACCTAATCCTCAGGCACTCCGCGCACCCAAGAAGAGCTCAAAGACAACAGTGGACATCTCACTGGACGTGTTTGTCAACGACAGCGAATACTCCATGCCTACAAAGTTTGCTAAGGCTGCCACACCACACATCATTGTGCCTATCACCAGCGAAGACACCCTTCCCGCCAGAGGTACGTCCGTGTGTGTGCAGGTGTATATTGTAGACATGTGTATTTATATGTATATAAATTTTATCTTTCCATACTGTTCTATTCACGACCGCAACCATATATCTGTGGCATTCTGAACTTCATATCTGGCATTTTTCCGCAGGTGCGAAAGTGGCCATCGACGCCGAGTTCGTTGCACTGGAGATGGAAGAGGCGGCTATCAGGTGCAGTGGATGTTCTTGTTTGTAACTGTGTACTGCACGTCTTTATTTGTAACTGTAGTGCATGTAATCGGGAAGTAGGTGTTGCGCTTAGTATGCACTCAGGTAGAGGAGTTTATTTATAACTGCGTAGTACGTTTTTGCGTATCATAGATTCGAGTAGTAGGTTTTGCGCTTAGTATATATTCAGATGGATAGCTTTTTCGATAACTTCGTAATCCATTTTTTACGTATCATTAAGTCAAGTAGTAGGTTTTGCGCTTAGTATGTAGGGTTTAAAACCCCTTAAAAAACCGTGACCATGTCGTTGACTGCGTAGTACATGAGCCTGTACATTGCTCCGTGTAGAATAGCCAGTCAGTCGCTGATAAAACATTCTTGCTCAAGGGTGTTATAGTGTTTAGGGTTTAGGGTTAAGATCAACGTATTTCTACCACATGATGTGCGGGAGTGTCGCGTGCGGCCATAGCCAATGCATTCATATTCCCAATGTACCAGCGCTCGTCAGGAATGTGTCTGTAGGTAGACCACTCCCTGCGTGTCCGTTCTATTGAAAGACTCGCTCCGAGCATAGAGCATCATGTCAACGTTTCTGTTTAAGAACTTGGACCCGTGTGTGTGTTCTGTGTATAGATTTAAATCCGTGTCGGGTTTTGTATTTTTAATCCGCCTGCACATTCTATTTACGGCCTCACCTCTGTGGATGTGTTATATTCATACACTCGCACTCACCCATATTATCTATCCACAGACGGACATTCACACCCCTGCATATGTACCCACACTGACCCATACCCCACAGACTGACATCCACTTTCGTGCATATGCCCCATTGATACTTCCACACCCATCCCTATCCTCTATCTATTCGTAGATTCTTTCTCATCCGTATCCACTCATACTCCTCTCTAGATCTAACGGTGCTAAGTCCACCATCCGGCCGTCTCAGCTGTGTCTGGCGCGAGTGAGTGTTCTGTGGGCCGAAGGGACGGCCATAGGCACGGCCTTTATAGACGACTACATCTACACAACTGAGCCGGTGACTGACTATCTCACGCAGTTCAGCGGCATCAACCCAGGCGATCTCAACCCCGCTGTGTCTAAGAAACACCTCGTCAGTCTGAAGGTGTGTCCCAAGCAGTGGGGATGAGGCTATATTTATGTATGTATCTATGTATCTATGTATGTATCTATGTATCTATGTATCTACGTATCCATGTTTGTATGTATCTATGTATTTATGTGTATGTGTATGTATGTATCTATGTATGCATGTATGTATCTATGTATATATTGTTATTGTTATTATTATTATTATTCATATATATGTGTGTGTGTGTATGATGTATGT